>NC_143132.1:39444166-39747196 GCF_059928025.1 Delphinapterus leucas
GAATAAATGTTCTAAATTGAATCATATTTTAATGTGCTTAAGGTTCTTATTTTTAGAGCTAAATAAGGAATGTTTTGTGGTGCTGATTATTACTTAATTTATTTTCATTAATAAATGAATGCATTACTGTACTACGTTTCATTAAAAGAGGCAAAACATACCTGCCCACCGTATAATATAATTGGTTTATATATATTATTTTTAGAAAATATACTCTCAAATAATCAGACTAATTATTTGTTGTTTTATCTCTCATGATGTCATTATCACAATAACCTCCTTAGGAATGCATAGTGTGAAACTGACCACCATGTCAGATCTCTAAAGTTGATGGGCTGTCATACCTCTAAATGTCATATTGTGCAGAGTGACAGTCAAACTATACTTGAACGTGCTCATCTGATTTTTAGGCCAATTTTAATTTTCTCTTCAGCAGTATGTCTGGTTCTTTATCCTGGCTTGGAGAGTACAATGACTCAACTTTCAGACTGAGGAGAGGAAGCAATCATACTCTAGCACCTCTGAAGGGGAAGATGATCTGCTTGCGACCATATCAAGATCAAGAGAAAACATTCCTACTTGACTTTTTGGTAATCTTGTTTGAAACAATGGTACAAAACTGGCCATATATGTACTTTTTTGGATCTATCTACATTTATGATGAATCAATATGATTTTAGGAGATAAAGTCATTTGATATGTTCCATGTTCCTAAAAAAATAAATTAAAATAGAACATTAATATAATGCTTAAAAGTAATCACAATTATGAGAACAGAAAAGACAGGAAGATTAGGAAAATAAACAGATCCTGCATCCTTGAGAAAACTTAAATTCTCTGTGATTTTTATAGTGAAGTATGCTGTCATGTTTTGGAATTCATAGCTCCTGCTTCAAAGCTGATAGCCCCATGATATTATTTACTTCTTTGGCTTAACTCTAGGAATAGAGCTAGGAGAGAATTCCATATTCCATATAAGAATTGTCTCTGAGGGATTACTGAAGCATTCATTTTCCTGCTGTTAATGACAGGCAACTGAGAGCTCAGATTTTCAGAAACATCCTCCATGATATAAAATTTTAAGACAGCGACCTGGAGTCAAGTTAGGTATTTTTTAGAATATTGAAGTTGACCCAGGCCAGAATACACTGTAAAGAATGAAAGTGAACACTTGAGTTACAAGAGTTGGTCTAATAATTATTCAAGGAAGTTATTGAATAAAGTAATTGAAAGTTCAGAGAGAAGATATAGTCTCTTTGATTGAAGCTAACAAGACACATTATGCTATTTTTGAATGAATGAATGTATAAAAGTGAATGGACAAATGAATTAATATTTGGAATCAGGTGTTTGAGAAACCCTATAAGTAATTTGTGCTATAATTTGGACAAAAAGTCTTTATAAAATTTATGAGGTTTCCTATTATAAATTTAAAAAAATCAGATGACAAAAAATAAATGTTACATGTATCTTGAAAGAAAAAGAAGGAATATAATGTTAAATGCAACATAAGGGTGGGGTATTGAAGGATAATGAGTTAGAGTTTGTTAGTTTCTTTGGTATTCTCAAGAAAGCTTGTACTTCTAATGATTGATCTCTTTCCTTTAAACTAAACTTTCTCTGAAGTGGATGCAAGTTGTTTTCAGTTAGGATACAGAAATCCTTTCAAAGTAGTCTACTCCTTTTCTATAACACAGTATTCACCAGGCAACCTCCTGATCTTTATTTATTTATCTGAATAAGCCTACTTATTTGGAAGGCACTATGGTGAGCAGATGCCAAGTTCTCCTAGCTAGTTGTAAATTATTAGCATTCTGGCTTGTACATCAGTCTCTTTTAAACATGATCACTGAGAATCAGAGGACGGTCACACGTGGGTATACTGACAAAAGTGAGCATCTGAACCAGCTAAGCTGGGACATGGTGAGTCCATGAAGGTGTAACTTCCCACTAAGGCCTGGCCTGATCAATCAGCTGGCTTTACCCATTACATTATTATCTGGAGTTCCAGGGAGCTTTCAAATTTCAAATCCACTCTCTTGGATTGCAGAATGGTACCGAAAGTTATCACAAGCTCAGTGGGTTTATGAAGCCAGAATACTACAGAATTAAAAAGCCAACAGCTTAGTGAGTGAACTGGAGCTTAGAGTGAAGGAATGGATTAATAAAAATAAACATCTATGGACTGTTTCAACTGACAGATTATTAAAAGCTTTTGGATGTCTCTGGGACAGACAATTTGTACAAAGATAGAAAAGCAGGGCCTTGAGTACTGAATAGCAAGGAAAGCAGGCTTGGTTATAACAAAATTTGGAATTACCTAGGGTTGACATTTTTTCCTCAGTTCCCTGATTAGGGCAACTTACAAAGCTATACTGAATGCCCTACAATATTCAGTTAGATTTTAACAAGCAAAGTGCTTTATTCCATTTTAAGAGATTCTGTACCCATACATTCTATTGAATACGTGGATCATAGAAAACAAGCGATTCTTTTTAACTTTAGAAGACATGAAAGTTACTGACATATATCTCCTGTCAGTTATTGACACTGTTTACACAAAACAAAGCAGGATACTTTATTTACACCTCAAATTTGGGGTTACAAAATCTAATTATGAGGTTGATGGTGGAGTCTACAGGAAAAGTAGAGATGTTCCTAAGTTGAAGTCATTTTAAGAGTAATGTTGTTTATGTTTATTAATACCTCGACATAGAGAAGATGGTATAATTCCACACCTCAAATAAATGCATTAATAGCCAGAGATGTTCAGAAATGGTCATTTAATGCTATTGGATTGTATTTTTGAGCTTCATACAACTCTAAAGCCTAAACCAAAAATTTTGTGAGATTGTTTTGAGAGAAATAACAATTCAACAATGGCTTTTAATTTTATTTATTTATTTATTTATTAAAATATTTTTATTGGAGTATACTTGATTTACATTGTTGTATTAGTTGCAGGTATACAGCAAAATGAACCAGTTATATATATTCATATAGCCACTCTTTTTTAGATTCTTTTCCCATATAGGTCAGTACAGTGTATTGAGTAGAGACAATGACTTTTTAAAAGGTTATCTTTTTATTCAATTTATAGCATGGGCTTCAGTGATATAAAAAGAAAATTCTTGGTCTACCCCAAGCATAAGTCTAGCACAGAGTAGGTGCTAAATTAATGTTTATTAAGTCATCAGATGTCCGAATTTGAATCTTGATTCAACAAGTTTCTGGCTCTATGTGACTTTGGGAATGTTATTACTCTTTAGGAGCCACAGTTTTTCCACCTGACAGTTTTCAGACTAGATGGAAGGAACAGTAAATTTACTATATTAAAGTGCTTTGACAACTATTCATGTACCTATATACTTGAATGTTTTATAATGGTACCTTTCAAATACTTGCATATATTTTAAAATCTCTTTAAATATAACAACCTACTCTGAAAAAGTAGATACAAAGAGGTTCTGACAGTTTTATTTGTCATCCTATTGACATCCATGATTGATTTGGAAGATTCGAATACCTTAATTACTGTCTCCTTCCTCTCTTTGTGTACTTCTCTCCAAAGCGTCTCCCTTGCTTGAAATGTACGGTGAGTTTTCTCTCAAAGACATCCCCTATATATATATTATTTTCTAGATTAGGTACTTGAATTACATTAAGCCATAGCAGATATTTAGCTGGGTACTGTGTACAAATACCATTGATATGTCTGCAGCCTCTGGTCTTGGAACAAGATAAAGTTAACAGTTAGCCCCTGTGGAATGAAATCTGTGCTCTTCCTTGTATTATCATAATGGCCTAAATTGTCATTTTATCAGTAAGTATATGAACTCTAAGAGGGGAAGTGGGAGGTTTTCAGAAAAAGGACACAATGAAAGGGTGCAAAAGTGAGATTGTAACTAAGAAAAGTGGAATCTTTAGTAAATTTTCTTAGAAGAAGTGAGATGAAAGAAGTGAAAGTCAATGTTTGAGGCAGATCAAGCATTGATTTGGCACTGAGGACAAACTATTTGTTTTTCATCTTACAGTAGTGGAGGTAACTTGAGGATGAAATGTGATTGGGGTGATCAGGATGTGATAAGACAACAGAGCAGGGAAAGGAGAAGGCTTTGGTTGCCATTTATTAACTCATTTGGTTTGGTTGAAGACTCAGACACAATCAAATGAGTAGAAAGTAAAATAAATTTTATGGAGCTAAGGATGTGCAATCTAAGCTAAGTCAGGGCTTGAAGCTGGACCCAGATGAGTACGAAGGTGAGACATAGTAAATCAGCCAACCTCAGACCCTGGGATGCAGTTGTGTCCATCGGTGTAGCCCAGTGGTCCTAGCAGTTCTAAGAGGAAAAGTGTCAGAGCAGTGGTTGTCAAATTAAGTTACATTTCCATTGCATAAAAAGCCCTGCAGTGTTGAGCAAGGGTTTAGACAGGGTAAGTTTAAAGATCCTTTCACATCTATTAAAGTCCCTATCATCAAAAAATAATTTCTTCTAATGTTGGTTCTCTGGGACACAACTTATACATGGAAGATGTTTAAGTTGGAGATTTTATGATCAGATTCCTGTACTATATCCTGTACAGATTCTCTGGCATGTGCCAACCCTGTCAAACATGATCATTTAACAACAGATAAAGCACCGCATTATATCTGGGCTTTTATGTATCCCACCTACTCGTAAGAGACGAAAGTCTCTGTGGCAGAAATACCACCAAGGCGTTAAGTTTCATCGTGTCAGATCAGTGTGAGGGGATGCACAAAATGGGATGGTCTCGCATCTCTGAAATTGTGCAGCTGCTCCAGCAATGTGAGGTTGATTTTT
Organism: Delphinapterus leucas; assembly: GCF_059928025.1. NCBI lineage: Eukaryota > Metazoa > Chordata > Mammalia > Artiodactyla > Monodontidae > Delphinapterus > Delphinapterus leucas. The sequence goes on from NC_143132.1 coordinate 39,448,990, forward strand.
AAATTATGAAATGTGAGCATCTCACCCAATATAACATGTTTATTTCTATCTATCTTTCTTACTCCTTTCCTGAAATACTTTCACCGGGACATGGAAGAAAACAATTGTGCCTAATGTCCTGTATTACTTTCCTAGGGCTGCTGTGACAAAGCACCAAAAACTGAGTGGCTTAAAACAACAGAAACTTATTGCCTCACAGTTCTGGAAGCTAGAAGTCTGAAATCAATGTATCAGCAGGGCCATGCTCTATCTAATGGTTTTAGGGGAGAGTCCCTCCTTGCCTCTTCTAGCTTCTGATGCTTGCTGCCATTCCTTATTATTTTTTGCCTTCTAAATGCATCACTCTGATCACATGGCTGTCTCCTCCCTGCATGTCTCCATATAGCCTCTCCTGTGTGAATGTCTTTCTGTCCAAGTTTCCCCATTTTTATGAAGATATCAGCCATATTGGATTAGGACTCACCCTATTGGGTTCATTTTAACTTGATGACCTCTGTAAAGACCTTATTCCCAAATGAAGTCACATTCTGAGGTACTGGGGGTTAGAACTTCAGTACATCTTTTTTTAGGGGGACAGAAGTTAGGTCATAAAAGTCTTCAACATTGTTTGTAGACTTATACTGTTGTATACTGTTTTTCCAAGCTGGTATCTATCTTTGTGGATGTTTTTTGCAAGATTCCAATGTGGTAAAGTAATTGTGGTTGAGTTTAGCAAACTTCTGCTCCAGGAATTACATTTTGGGGGGTAAATATGGACTCAGAAAGATTATTTTCTCTTTAATTTGACTTGTGAGGGTCCAGAACACAGCCCTTGCTAAGTTGTTCAGTGTGCAGTACCACCAACACATAAGTCATTGGAATTAATGTTTATGTCATGAGATGTGGAAAAACGAAGGGAGAGACAGATTATGATTGAGGTCTGCTCAAGGAGTGGTTCTGCCATTCTGTGCTTACCACGCTGCTGTTCTGATAGAATGTCTTTTTTCTTCTTGTCAGTTTGCCACCTTTGCTCAAAAAGGAAGTCTGACCTGACTTTTAAAGTTACTGTCACAAGAATTTTGTTTTATGTTACACAAAATGACTCTAATATTACAAGATTAATGCCTTTTGCCTCTAAACGTATGATTAACCATAAATTATCACACTAGACCTGAACGTGTCTTTCAAAAGCCCATTAAAAAACAAATCAACCTTTTCTCTCTAGGCTGAACTCCCTTGCTAATATGAAAATCAGGAGCTCTTAGCTTTTGTTATCCCAGCCATATTCCTTTGTGTTTTTCAAGTTGAGTTGTGACTGGAGAGTGAGTCATACCAGCTTAATTAATTTAGTTAAGAACCAATTAAAAGCAGTATTTTGTGCATGAGAAAGCTTGTCTGAAGTGTTTTGAAATTCAGCAAGTTTCCTCATTACCCAGGCTTCTATATAGATAGTTTGTGCCATGAGGAGGGGGAGATACTTAGTGAGTAAGACATCCCTTAATTCCTGGTCATAAGTGAATTTTCAATTCTAAGGAAGGTACAATTAATATTTATACTCATAAACATATACCACACAACAAAAATTATTTTCAAATGTCTTCTTGTTATAACAATGTAGAAAGGTTTATTAGTAACTAACCCACATATTTCCTTCCTCCAATAGACTAAATGATCTAAACATTCACTGTAGGAAGAAGATTCAAGGGAGATATACTCCTTCTATATCCTTCCCACCCCATGAATTTGGAGTAAAGTGATATGAGCTGTTGTATTTTAAAAGTATTGGGGTTTAAAGTAATGTGGTCTTCAGATTTTTACCCTATAGAAGCAGATGTTATTTAGACAAAGCATTAACAGACATCTCCTCACCACATTCTTTAGGCCCTTGGGTATTATTTGCATCTATGTATGAGGTGAATCCACCAAACAAAAAATATATACTAGGGAAGAGAGGGAAAAGTATTTGACAGTGAACGAGATGATTTAAGTCAGCAAATGTTTTCTGTCATGGGACAGATAGTAGGTATTTTTGGCTTTGTTAACCAGATGTCTCTGTCTCTGGTCTTTGTCACAACTAATCAACTCTGCAGTTAGAGCATGAAAACAGCCATTGATAATATGTAAACTAACAGACATGGCTGTGTTCCAGTAAAACTTTATTTACAAAAACAGAAGAAAGACTGAATTTGTCCTGCAGGTCATGGATTTCCAACCTCTGGTGTAGGATGTGGTCATGGCAGTGATACCTGATGGATGGGCAAGACTTTCCTCCCTCTGGTGCTCAGTTTCCTCATCCTACAGTGAGGAGGTGAGAATAAGGAAGCCAAAAGGTCTCTCCAGCTTTGCATTTCTAGGTTTACACAGAGGGATTGGTCTCCAGAAATAACTCTAAGCATAGCTCTAGTGTCAAGCAGCTGATTCTCTTTTAAAAAATCTCAATAAGAGAAAATATAAGAACTTCTTTCCTTGTGTTATGGGTGTTGTCTAGAGTAAAAATAGAGAATTGAGAACAAATATGACAGTAATGATTTTGAATTCTCTTTTCTTTAGAGGCCTTGTACTCTGTTTAAGAAAAAAAGTAAATATAACTATTAGGACAGATTTCAAAGAACCATTTATTTTGGAGTTAGAAACGGACTTTTCAAACTTGCAAATGAGAATCTGAGCATTAGAGACCTAAGTGCTGGTAGAAGACCACAGGCTAGAAAGTGGCTTTCATAAAAACATTTTCTTTTTGAAAGGGTAAACTTCTCTGGGAAAATTCTCATTGCTGGAACACCTCATTACCCAGCAATGTAGAATAAATGGGGCATTGATCTCTACTGATTTGCCACCATAGCCGCTGTAACTAAATGTGGCCTGAGGCAGTTCTGCAAACAGGAGGATCCCTGAATGTTTAATTGTCACTTGAATAATTTTCCATTATCATTACTCAGGGATCTGAATCTCTTCTTTCACTTGATGTTACTTTAAATATACCTTATGTATAGTGTATTTTCCAGCATATCAGAATCAGTCACCTAGTAGAAGAACATTATCAAATATATACACGGAGAGTAATTCTGCTGGAGTGTGATCCAAAACTATAAATACAAGTAATTGGCCCTCATTACTCAGTGCCACTGGGTTTAGGTTCTTGGATGTATACATTTCACTCATGTTTAGAGTATCTTTATCACCGTTCCTTCAAACCCCATGATTAATGAAGCTCCCTCTCATAGCTCCGAGTAATGAGAATTCTATATATTTTATCTGTAGGTCTTCACATGAGCTGAAACTGTTCTCTGTGAGATTATTCAAACAGTGACATAGCTGGAGTCCATTCACAAAATTTTTCTACCCTAGGATTTTTTCTTCCTTAAACATAGGGTCCATTTTTAATATCCTTTCAAGGGCCACGACAGAGATAGTTATATAATTTGACCCATAGTCTTCTCTTTGTCAAAAGTGGCATATGTAAAAACAAGTTAAAATTTCGTTACTACATACTTGACCAGACCAGCAAGTATTGAAGATTCATAATGTCTTTATGTTTCACAATAAGGAGGAGACACAGAGAACAATTTAATTACATGGATACTCTGTGGCATGTATTTTGGATAAGATTCATGTGATTAAAATACATAAGCCACAAAGTCTGGTTCACCCTCCCCACCTCCCCAACTATTATAAAATTTGACATTATTGTCACTCTTTCAGATAAGTGTCCCTCGCCAAACCTAGATCACTACTCTATCAGAAAACTTTCTTTAACGTAACTATTATGTATCCTGCTAACATCTTCTGCCCATCATAAACCACTTGAACTGATAATGCTGGAAGAAGTGAGATGGTTTGAGGATATCTGCTAATCCATTTGTTTCATTTATATAGCTATTCAATGTTTGACTGGTTTTTACAAATGTCTAAGAAGAATTACAAAATGTGGATGAAGCTGTAAATATTGAAGTAGCGGTTGAAGATTATATCTCTGTAAAGAATATCAAGTTATTTGAATGCCTATTTAGGTCTTTGTTCAAGATGGCCTAAAATTTTTTAAACTGCACAGTCCATTTTAATTTTATAAAAATCCTTTAAAGAATTTAAAGTTCTCTTGTGTATTCTATCAGATAGAGACAGTACTATTAGAGGAAAAAGAGAGAGAGAGAGAGAGAGAGAGAGAGATAGGAATTACAGTAAAAATTGTATCTAGCTGGCAAGGGAAAAATAGACTAGTGAAAGTAGAGGGAGGAAATCCTCATTGATGTTTGATATATACTTCAATTTACAAATATACACTGTTCATTCTTTCTCAGCTTCACAAAGGCTATTTACTTTGGCCTGATTACATAATGTTCGAAAGTATATCATATAATAATTAGTTTTTATATTTTGATATACCTGTAAATAAACCATCTTCCAGAAATTTTAATAATACCCAGAAATTGTAGTAACCCAACATTTGAAAGAGCAATGAGAATAAAACAAAGAAAAAAGTGATTCAAAATCCTCATATCCTAGACATTTTTAACTTTATAGTGTTTAAGTGTATGTATGTTAATCTTTTTGCAGCTTTTAGCTGGTAATCTATCTGTAACTCTGACTGGATTGACTGAAAACTTTACATAACCATAAATGGAGAGGATCAAAGGTAAAGTGAGATTTACAGATTTGATCTTGAAAAACCAAGGAGGCTGAGAAAAAAATATTTTCTGTTAGAAAAGAAATTATTTCTATTGGAGTGTACCCTTTTAAAAAGGTATTTTTATACTCTCTATTAAAATTGTTCATCACCAATGCTCTTTGGGATTATATCACCCAGAAAAAGTGATGCTTAAGGCAAAAGGCTGAAGATTTCCTTAACAAGGAAAAAGCACTGTGAGATTTTCAAAGGAAATACAGAATGTTTCTCTAATAAACACATTAATAACTTGCAAATGTGTTGTCACATTTAGGGCAATAATTTATGCTACATTTCTCCCTAAGTATAAGAATTTCTGCATTTATTTAAGGAAAATATAAAGAACTGAAAACTAAGCAAAAAATGCTCATCGAAAACAATTTTAAATTTAAAACATAGTTGATTCAATTTTTGTTGAATTGAATCTTATGTATGTCCACATGTTCATAGTTGTTTATAAATTATTTAGTACTATGTTATTTTACACATATGTTCATATCTGAATTCATTTTATTGAGTTATTTTACGTCTCTGTATTTTTTTAGCCTTTTTGTTGTCATACAGTAGTTGGTTTAACATTCAGTTCCATTTTAAACTTACATAATAAAAACTTGCTTAAAAACAATTCAGAGTATCTTACACGTTGACGCATATCACCATGCTATAGAGTAAATGATTCAATTTTGTTTTGTTTTGTTTTTGGCCCAGCCGCATGACATGTGTGATCTTAGTTCCCCGACCAGGGATCAAACCCGTGCCCCTGCATTGGAAGCACGAAGTCTTAACGACTGGACTGCCAGGGAAGTCCCTAAATGATTCAGTTTTAATCATCATCATCATCATTATCACCACCACCACAACCGATGCCAGTAGAATTGCTACCACTATAATAAGTCCTGACATTTTTAAAGGCATTTTTAAATACTGTGTATGAGGTACATGTTAGGAGAATTTTGGTTGCAAGTGTCACAAACCAAATTCAAGGAAGACTAAGCACAAGTGATGAATATTAAAAGAATACCAGTATTGAGTAGAGTATACATGGTTGTTAAGAGCTGAATTAAGTCCCAATTCTGCCATTTACTTTCCATGTGACTTTAGAAAATTTACCTAACTATTCTGTGCTCCCATTTTTTCATCTGTAGATGTAAATAATTATATCACCTATTGTTCTTATTAAATGTCTTGTTTTTAAAAATATTTAGGATAGGATTTACGTGTTTAGTGCTACATGACTGTTTATAAGTTATTATTGTTTTTGCTGTTAAGGCATTTTTAAAAGTCAAAGGGGAAGTATACAGCTGATATTCAAGAAAGAAAACAGGATCATACATGATGTAGAAAACATATGAAGCCCTCTCTCTCTGTCTCTCACTCTGCATCTCTCTGTTCATTTCCTTTAATCTAGTGGATGTTATTATTCCCATTCTACAACTGGGAATCATGAAGCTTAGAGAGATTAAATGCCTGTCCAAGGTGCCATAGACAGAATCTAAAGTCCAGTGTGCATAATTCCAAATCCTTGTTACTGAAAACTACAGGACTACTGACCAGGATTTCTTAAAGTTTTAAGTAACATCAAATGATGATTTACATAATGTTTAATTGGTTAATTTTTAAAGATTGATAAGTACTTACATATGATGTGATCAGATCTTCATTCGATTTAGTTGGTTTTGCAGGAAGGAAGATGGATTTGCATCAGTGCATCCATCCATATTCTATTGCTTGGCATCCTTGAGACCAGTGGCCTCTACTGAGACAACATAGTCATCCCGTTACCTAAAATAATGAAGCAAATGAAGTGTTTAAGGACTGAACACATATCATCTTCCGTATTGAAACCATGTGATCTACCCTGAATCTAAAGAAACTAGGATATAGAAGCTGGTAAACTGGTTAAAGAAGACATCATCATGAGAAAATACTTTACAACCAAAGAATTGTTGGCAAAATAGACAAAGGCCAAAAGGGAATGAAACATTAAAAAATAAAGTGACCTGTCATAGTTATAAACAGACATAAAGAAAAAAATCACTTTGGAATATCTTTGGAGTGGCTGTAGGTTCAAAATTTTAAATTTTAGTCTTAAAGAAATATTGAAAGAAGAATAAATAACTTTATATTCTAGAGTGAGATATATGGATTTCTCCATAATTGTGTGTAAATTATTAAAGAGTTTGGAATCAAAAATTTTTATCTTGGGGGAACTGGCCAAGATGGCAGAATAGAAAGACTAAGTTTACCTCCTCTCACAAGCACTCCAAAATCACAACTATTTACAGAACAACCATCGATGAAAAAGACCAGAACCTATCAGAAAAGATCTTCTACAACTAAAGATAAAAAGGAATAAAAAAGAGACAGGTAGGAGAGTCAGAGACATGATATAGTCAAGCCCCACATCCGTGTGTAGGTGATCCACAAACAGGGGAATAATTACAATTGCAGAGGTTCTCCCAAAGGAATGAGTGGTCCAAGACCCACATCAGGCTCCCTAGCCCAGGTGTCCTGCATTGGGAAGACAAGTTTCCAGAGCACTTGGCTTTGAAGGCCAGCAGAGCTTACTTTCAGGAGTACCAGAGGACTGGGGAAAATAGAGACTTTACTCTTAAAGAGTGCACACAAAATCTCACACGTTCCAGGAACCATGGCAAAAGCAGTAATTTGATAGGGTCAGACCTACCTGCTGGGTCAGACCTACCTGCTGATAGGTAATCTCCTGGAGAGGCAGGAGGCAACCGAAGCTCACCTTGGGGACAGAGACATTGGCAGAAGCCATTTTGGGGGGTTCCTTTTACCATGTGGACACTGGTGTTGATAAGCACCATTTGGGAATCCCCTCTCTAGCTTATTAGCCACAGGACACAGCCCTGTCCTGGCCCAGTGGTCTGCAGGAACCAGTGCTGGGATGCCTCAGGCAAAGCAACTAACTGGGCATGGACTCAGCCCCGTACACCAGGGGACAGGCCTCCATAAGGCCCTCTGAGCGTACAGCTGCTTCTGGACACATCCCTGCCCACAAGAGGGCCCAGGACCTGACCCCAGGCACCAGTGTACAGGCACTAGAATCAAGACCCCCAGTGCTCTCCAGCCACAGACCCCAGGACCAATCTCCACCCACCAGTGGGTAGGCACTAGCCCCAGAATCCCATGGGCCCCAGCCCATCCCACCAGAGATCTTAGGGATCTAGGATCTAGTCTGGGGACCAGCCTCACCCACTAGGGAGCAGACACTAGCTGCAAGAAAACCACAGCGCTGGAGCCTGCAGATCTGGCCCACGCACCAGCAAGCCAGATCCTTCCCTGGAACCACCTGGGCCCTAGCCTTACCCACTAGCAGGCCAACACAAGCTTCAAGATACTCTGGGCCCCACAGGCAACTGTGTCAGGAACCAGCCCCACCTACCAGCAATTCAACACTAATTTTGGGACTCCTGCAACCAGTCCCCAGGACTCAGCTCTGCCTGACAGTAGGCCAGCACTAGCCCCAGGACCAGGCAAAAGCCTCTGTTTCCTGGACTCTGACTCTGGCAACCAGTAGCCAAGCACTAGCCCAGCCCCCCCATGAGGGTTCTGCTGTCAGCCACCTCCTAACCTGATCCCACCAACCAGTAGCCAGCAGCCTCCACACAAGGCAAGACATGGCAACCAACCAGACTCGGGGCAAACTAAGCCTACCAAACTGCCCAGATTGTCAGTATGCCATGACAGAAAGACACACACAGACCTTACAGCGGGAAGCCCTAGAGCATACAGCTCTGGTGATGAGTGCAGAGTGTGCTGCTGGTACACATAGGACATCTCTTATAAAAAGCTATTTCTCTAAAATCAGAAAAATGTAACCAACCTACCAGATACATAAAAATAAAAATGGCTGGCTTCCCTGGTGGCGCAGTGGTTGAGAGTCCGCCTGCAGATTTAGGGGATACGGGTTCATGCCTCAGTCCGGGAAGATCCCACGTGCCACAGAGCAGCTGGGCCCGTGAGCCATGGCCACTGAACCTGCACGTCTGGAGCCTGTGCTCCACAACGGGAGAGGCCACAACAGTGAGAGGCCCACGTACTGCAAATAAATAAATATTAAAATAAAAATGGCAACTTAGGCAAAATGAGGCTAAAGAGGAGCATGTTCCAAATGAAGGAGTAATATAAAACCCCAGAAGAAGTTGATGCAGTCTACCTGAGAAAGAGTTCAGGGTAGTGCTCATCAAGCATATCAAAGAACTTGGAAGAAAAATGTATGCACAGAGGTAAGAAGTTAGAAGTTTCCAACAAAGAGTTAAAAAATATAAAGAACCAAACAGACATGAGGAATACAATAACTGAAATGAAAAATATACTAGAAGGAATCAACAGTTGTCTAAATGAAACAGAGGAACAGATCAGCAAGCTGGAAGACACAGTAGTGGAAATCATTGACGCTGAAAAGAAAAAAGAATGAAAAGAAATGAAAGAAATGAGGACAGTGTGAGAGCACTTGGGGACAACAGCAAGCACACTAGTATTTGCATTTTAGAGGTCCCAGAAGGAGAAGAAAGAAAGAAAGGAGCTGAGAGAGAAGTGAAGACATAATAGCTAAAATCTTCCCTAACCTTGGAAAGGAAACAGACATCCAACTCCAGAAAGCACAGACAGTCCCAGTTAGGATTAAGACACATTATGATTAAAACAGCAAAAATTAAAGATAAAGAGAGAATATTAAAGGCAGCCAGGGAAAAGCAACACATCACATACAAGGAAACTCTTATAATGCTAGCAGCTGACTTTTCATCAGAAAATCTGCAGACCAGAAGGAAGTGGCATGATATATTTAAAGTGATGAGAGGGAAAAATCTACAACCAAGAATACTCTACCCAGCAAGCCTGTCATTCAGATTTGATGGAGAAATAAAAAGCTGTACAGACAAGCAAAAGCTAAGAGTTCAGTACCACCTGCTTTACAGCAAATGTTAAAGGAAATTTTCTAAGTGAAAAAGAAAAGGCCACAACTAGAAACATGAAAATTACATAATGAAAAAGCTCATTGGTAAAAAGCAAATATACAGTGAATGTAGCAAATCATCCACACACAAAACTAGTAGGAAGATTAAAAGACAAAAGTAATAAAATCATCTATATCCACAATGAGCAGAAGGGATACACAAAACAATTAAGTGTAAAATACAATATCAAAAATAGTAGTTGTGAGGGGAGATGAGTATAAATGCAGGGTTGTTAAAATGCACTTGAAATTAAGATATCAGCAACTTAAAACAATTACGTGTATATATAGATTGCTATATATAAATGTTATGTAAGCACAAACCAAAAATCTCTAATAGACACATACACAAAAGAAAAAAGAACCCAAATATAAAACTAAAGACAGTTAACAAATCACAGGAGAAGAGAACAAAAGAAAAGGAGAAAGGAACAAAAAAGACCTACAAAAACAATAAAAAAACAATTAACAAAATGTCAAGAACATACATATCAGTTATTAGTTCAAATGAAAATGAATGAAATGCTTTAATCAAAACACACAGAGTGGCTAAATGGATACAAAAACTAGACCCATGTATATGCGGCCTATAAAAGACTAATTTCAGATCTAAAGACAGATACAGACTGAAAGTGAGGAAATGGAAAAATGTCTTTCGTTTGCATGGAATCAAAAGAAAGCCAGGATAGCAATACTTATATCAGACAAAATAGACTTTAAAACAAAGACTGTTACAAAATACAAAGTAGGACATTACATAATGATCAAGGGATCTCTCCAATAAGAAGATATAAAAATTATAAACATATATGCACCCAACATAGGAGCACCTGAATACATAAAGCAAATATTAACAGACATAAAGGGAGAAATTGATAGTAACACAGTAATAATCAGAGGCTTTAACACCGCACTTACACAAATGGAGAGATCATCCAGACAGAAAATCAGTAAGGAACTGCTGGCCTTAAATGACACATTAGATCAGATGGCCTTAATAGATATATCCATAGAGCATTCCATCTGAAGGCAGGAAATAAACATTCTTTTCAAGGACACATGGAACATTCTCCAAGATAGATCACATGCTAGACTACAAAAGAAGCCTTGGTAAATTTAAGAAAATTGAAATCATATCAAGTATCTTTTCTGATCACAACACTATGAAATTAGAAATCAACTACAAGAAAAAAAAATCACTAACATGTGAAGGTTAAACAATACTAAACAACCAATGGCTCACTGAAGAAATCAAAGAGAAACTAAAAAATTACCAGGAGACAAATGAGAACAAAAACACAATGAACCAAAACCTATGGGATGCAACAAAAGCAGTTCTAAGAGGAAAGTTTATGGTAATACAAGCTTACTTCAGGAAACAAGACAAATCTTAAATAAACAACTTAACCTTACACCTAAAGGAACTAGAAAAAGAATAACAAGTAAAACCTAAAGTTAGTAGGAGAAAGAAACCATAAAGATCTGAGCAGAAATAAATGAAATAGAGACTAAGCGTGCAATAGAGAAGAAACAAAACTAAGAGCTGGTACTCAAAAAGATAAAAAAATTGATAAACCCTTAGCCAGACTCATCAGAAAAAAAGAGAGGGCCAAAATCAATAAAAGCAGTAATGAAAAGGGAAAGTTGCAACCAATACCACAGAATTATCAAAGGATTATGAGAGGTTACTATGAACAATTATACATAAATAAAATGGATAACCTAGATGAAATGGAAAAATTCCTAGATATATACAATCTATAATAACAATAATTCATAAGTCCAATTATAAAATGTGTTATCATTGGCTTATGTCAGCACTATAATATTTTGTTGTTATAATTATACAAAAAATTTTTGAAAATATTAATTAATATGTTGGAAAAATATACCAAATATATGGAATAATAAAGTCTATCCTTTAAAAATAGTATTCATTAGATTTTCAGTAAAGGAATACATATATATATATTCTGGATATTTGGAAAATATGAATGAATAATGTTTTAAAACTTATTTAAACACTAAACAATACAAGGAAAGCAAAGGGGAAATAACAATCATTAATATCTATCTTGAAGACTATTGGTAAAAAATATATCAATCTTTAAATTTATGACACATTTGCTGTCTTATCAGCTAAGTATTCTTAGACCGTAAATCATCACATTAAAATTAGAAGTTGCTTACTATATATTAAAATTGCATTTTAGGAGATATGTATTTATTGATACATCAAAAATTTAACCTATTATTTAAAAACTAAATAGCATACTTTCTGATTGTTTTAGGACTGAAATTTTTGATCTGTGCTGCAAGATTTACAAATTTAATATTTTAAAATAATTAATATATTTCAACATTATTGTTATTTCAAGTGTTTTTCTAATATGTAAGTCAATTAGTATTGTTTAATGCAAAGAGACAAGGAGATTTTAAAATTGTATTAACAATTTTTAACTCAACATAGTTTTTATTGTTAATTTGGCTCTAATATAATAAACTGTCTGATACTTCTATGTTTTCCTAAGATTCATTTCCAATGTGCCTTAAAAAAATTTTTAAAGTAAGCTGAGTAGAGCTAAACATAACCTATGCTACATGGTATTATATGCTGAATTGTACCCCTTGAAAATTCATATGCTGAATTCCTAACCCATAATACCTCGGAAAGTAAGTTTATTTGGAGACAGGATTTTTAAACAAATAAATTAAAATGATATTAGGGTGGTCCTAATCCAATATGAATGGTGTCTTTATAAGAAGAGGAAATTTGGACACAAACAGTAAAGACAATGTGAAGACACAGAGAGAAGACAACCAACAAAAAATTATGACATACAAAGAAAGGAAAGTATACCCCGTACACCAGAAAAAAGCAGGCAATAAAAACTGCCTGTGAAAACAAACAGATGCCACATGTAAAAAACAAAGACTTCTAAGCAGCCACTATAAATATGTTCAAAGAACTAAAGGAAACCTTGACTAAACAAGCAAAAGAAGGTATGATGACAACATGTACTGGTACTGGGTTGTAATTGGGCTGAAGATGAATTCATGTCTGGATATAGTCTTCATTTTCTTTCATAAGAATGAGGTATGTTTTACTCTGTGGAACAGGTCACTAAAAAATTGTTGATTGACATAGGTTCATTCCATGTAATATATGAACAAAGTATTTAATATATGTTAATGATGTTTTTTCATTAATCCCAATGAAATAAAGTTAAATAATTCAGAATGTCATAAGAATGCATGGCATTTATTAATGTGCTTACATTAATATAGTACAAATAAAATATTGAGATGGAGTCCAAGTCTGTTTGGGCTGCCATAATAAAAATACCATAGACTATGTGGCTTAAACAACAGAAATGTATTTCTCATAATTCTGGAGGCTGAGAAATCCAAGATCAAGGGACTAGCAGGTTTACTTCCGGGTTTGTAGATGGATACCTTCTTGCTGTATCCTCACATATTGGTGGTGGGTGGAGGAGAAAGAAAGAAAGGAAAGAAGGAAGGACGGGAGGAAGGAAAGGAGGAAGAGGTAGATCTTACTTTGTTCCAAACAAAGCTCACGGCTTTGGAGTTAATAATGGGAAAGAGAGAGGAAGATAACCATAAAGGAAGTAATTATGAGTGTAATAAATTTTAGGAATCACACAGTACAATAAGAATCCATAAGAAAAAAATAGAACAAAATCAACAACCAAATAATTGAAGTAAATTTTTTTAAAAATGGAAGAAAATGTAAAAGACTGATATAAAGCCCTCATCATGTCTAGTAAACATCAATAAAAATTCAGCACACTTAGACACAAAACAAGGCAAAAAATTGAATTAAAAACATATATACGTATCTTATATTCAATTAGGCACAAAACAATCATGTATAATAGAATAAAAATTAGACTAATTAATTTTCATTAAATTTCTGACTAAATACTAAAAAAGTTAGCACAACATTTTCAGAGATTTGTGAAAAAAGGTTTTGACCCAATAACTTATTCTCTTTGTGAATAATGGAAAAATATTCTCAAATATATAATGGTTCAAAAATTACTACTTATAACCTTCATTTTAGAAGTAAAATGATGTAAACATATACTTAACTGGAACATATATCAAAATTATTACCTCAGGATTGGAAAAGTTGTAATAATATATAAAGCATTATATAATAGTGTTAAACTAGAATATTATACAGCCATCCATATACTATACTCAAAAAGTTTTAAATGACCTGAGGAATAATTACAAAGTCTAACAAATATTAGACTGATAAATTTCCTATGTGCCAGATACTGTTCCAAGTATATTACATGCATTACATTAATCAACATTTATGTATCTCACCAGCTTCATTTTAGTTTTGAGGAAACTGAGACACAAAGAGGTTAAATAAATTGCACATCCATGGATCCGGTGTTTGAACAAAAGTACTCTAACTCCAGAGATCCACTCTTTACTATTTCTCATAATATGCTATTAAGAAGGAAAAAATGCAGAATGTGATATTGTATATATGGTACGATTTTGATATCATTTATTTCAACCAAGCTTTATAAAAGACTACCAAGTCATGTACTGTAGCTGTCACATGTTAAATTTTCTATAATTAAAATATAGCTGATAAAATGTTTTATTTTTAGTCAAACAGAAAAGAACAGTGAAAACCATTGTTAAAAACTTACACATCTATCTTTCATAATGAAAAGTGATTATTTCTTTCAATTTTGACCCTATATATTTTTTCTGAAAAATAAAGTAATATATGTAAACTTTAAGTCCCCTCTTCGCAGTAAAATTTTAATTCCATGTCTCCACAGTGATGAGGAGTGAGGGGTGGGTGGATTATCATAATTTAAGGTAACACTTTATAATCCTTTATTTATATTTTTTCTACATATAAATATTTATAGAAACACAAAGAGGAGTTGTTTACATAATGTTATAAAGCTACATGAAATCCTTCTGCAGTTCGATTTATTCACTTATTATATTTCTTGAGATATAGCCAAGTTGATACATGCATAACTAGATTATTTTTAACTCCTATGTACAAAGTATTCACAAACTTATATCCATTCTCCTACTGAAGTACTCAAGTTATTTGCATGTTCTTTGAACTATAAACAAAGGTACGGTGAACATCTTTAGACATATATTCTTGTACATGTCAGGAAAGCTTTCTCTAGTATGTAAAACTAAAACTTAGATTGCAGGGTCATCAGAGACAGGATTTTTGTTTGTTTGTTTGTTTGTTTTAATTTTATAGATACTGCTCATCTGCAGTTTCTGCCTCCACATGTAAGGAGCTTAGAAGTCACCACTTCATCCTAACAACAAGTAAAAAGCTGAACAGACTGAAAAATCAAAAAATCTTGAATTCATAAAAGAGGAGTGGTCACAGGCAAATCACTGCCCCCAATACTGGAGAGACAGACAGGAAAATACAGGGAATTATGGCTTACCTGGAGCCGAGACTGGCAAGCAGAAACCACCCTGGGATCCAGTGCTGGGGTAGGAAAACCTGAACTTATTTGACAAATTGCTGAAGGCTCAGTGTGGGCAAGTCTGAGAGTTAAAAAACTCCAAGGGGTGCAAGTAATAGAAAGGCCCCACACAACATTGTGAGGTTTTCCTTCAGGAGCTCAGCCAGCGTGCCACAGTAAACATCTGAGAAAACTCGCCTTGGGCTTCTGGCAGAGATAGGGGAAAGGAAACAGTTTAAAATTTATCAGAGCACTGTTTTTCTTAACAAGGCCTGCCTTCAGGGAAACTAGTTAACCAGAGCCTAACCTGCTGAGGTATTATCAGAGCCTAATTGACTTGGGGGAAGGGAAATAACCGACTCCAGCTGGCTCTATGCTTCCAGGTGGAAGAAGGAAAAAACCCACCTCCAGCCCACTCTAGCATCTTGTTCCACCTAAGTGGGAAGAAAAAACTGAGAAACACTGGTGAGGTCTACAGTCCAAGAAAATATTATAAGGCATACCAAATGTAAAAAAACACAATTTAAAGAGACAGAGCAAGTACCAGAACCAGACATGGCAAGGATGTTGAAATGATCAAACTGGGAATTTAAAACAACTGTGATTAATATGCTAAGGGCTCTAATGGATAAAGTAGACAGCCTGTAAGAACTGATGGTCAATGTAAGCAGAGAGATGGAAATCCTAAGAAAAAAGCAAAAAAAAAAGGGTTAGAGACCAAAAATGCTGTAACAGAAATGAAGAATGCCTTTGATGGGTTCATTAGACTGGACACGACTGAGGAAAGAATCTCTGACCCCTCCAAAATATCAATAAAATCCCTGAAAATAACCACAAATTAATGTCAGACACCAAAATACAGACACAGGAAGCTCAGAAAACACCATACCGGATAAATGACAAAAACAAAACAAAACAAAAACAAAACTGCACCGAGGCATATCATTTTCAAACTACGGAAAATCAAAGATAAAGAAATAATCCTGAAAGAAGCCAGAGAAAATAAACACCTTACCTAGAGAAGAAAAAAGAAACCATGCAAACAAGAAGAGAGTGGTGTGAAATAAAAAAACAAAATACAAAACAAAAACAACCCTCCAATCTAGAATTCTGTACCCTGCATATTTATCTCTCAAAAGTGAAGGAGAAATAATGACATTCTCAGAAAAAAAAAAAAAAATTGAGGGAATTTATTGCCAGTAGACTTGCCTTACAAGAGAAGTTTAAAGTTCCTTAGGGAAAAGAAAAATAATATAGGTCAGAATGTTGGATCTACATAAAGTAAGGAAGTGTACTGAGGAAGGAATAAATGAAAGTAAAATAAATTTTTTTTAGTTTTCTTATTCGTAATTAATCTAACAGAAAACAGTTCATTCAAATCAATAATAGCAACAACGTATTTGATTATGTATGCTTATGCATATATTATATATGTGTGTGTATATAATATGCTTAAATGCTTATATATAAATGAAATGAATGATAGCAATGTTACTAGCAATTTGAATATGGAAAATTAAGTATCAAGCAGTATTAACTGGTAAAAAGTGTTAATAATTATTAGAAGAGATAAAAGAGGATTCTAACAAATGTAGGGAGAAGCTACTACCTCTAGGGCTGAGGAAGAATACCAAGGAAGAAACATACTTGGAAGTAGAACTCCTACAAGGCTGATATTCATATGCCTTTGGAGAAAGTATAACTGCAGCTCAAGTCATAGTGAAGAAGTTTGCTTAGGTGCCTTAAACAGGAGCTTGTCTACTATTAGCCACTTCAGGTGTGCAAAATCAACACTGGTCCATGTGGCAAAGGAAAAATGGCCAACAGAGTGTGCTAGAGAGACACTATAAGGCATAGCAGACAGGCTTCAGGATACTTCTTATCCTAGTTTTTGGGTGTTTTTCTTCTAATGCCATAGCTGCCAGCAGTATGCAGGAAATCCACAGATGCTCCACATCTAGTGAGTTTCTACTGCACTGTAACAGATAGCTTTTTGTGGACTAACTCTAGCCTTCTCGCACCCGAGTGGGTGAATTCCCATGTACCCTCTTTGTTCCATGGCTGCCTAGTGAACTCTGCCTGCATCCCAGCTCTCTCTTTTCCTCCAACCTCACAACATCATGACATCCCTTTATATCAAGAAGTATATGCTTCACCCCACTTGACAAGCGAGGTCATCCATTTCAAAATCTGAGCCTATGTTGATAATACAGGGGTCCCATTCTGTGATTCAGCTCTATATCTGATGCATGGCTTGACCATGGTCTGATCATGTAGCTTTCCCCAGCCTTCCTGTTTCCTGAGCAGCAGCTCAAAGCTAGAAGTAGCCATAAGCAATGATTATAAGCAGTTAACCTCCTTTCGTAGATAGAATATATCCTAGCTCTAGTTCTTTGCAGGGAACTAGAACTTCTCCTCCTTGCCATTTATGAGATAATTTTAACATCCTTTATTTTAGACTGAAGTTCAGCACATCTGTGGCTTCTGCTTCTATTCACTATTCTGTGTTAGGTAAACAGGAGTATTTTATCTTGTTTTTGACAATGGTTATGTTTGTAAAAAATATTTTGACATATATTTTATCCATTATTGCTCTAAATTTAAGTAGGAGTTTTGGTTTTGTGGATTTATAATATGATCTTGACAAGAAGAGTGTATCCTTCTACAACAGAGGTAGAGTGGAGATGGCTGGAGAGAAAACTAAAAATATATATTATCAGAAGTTACAAATGTTCATAAATTATACTTTCCTACATATGTTTCCTCTTTTAAAATACACACTCCTCTGGAAATAATCCACCAAGGAAAATGCATGCTATACTTTTGATTTCAGAATTTATTATTTAAATTATCATTTCCTTCTATGATATATAATCTTTTGTATATCAATCCACTTTTAAATGGTATATAGACATTAAGAAAAAGAATTCCAGAATATGTCTCTATGCTATATTCATATTTATTGTCTTCGGGTTTTTCTTTCTTACCTGCCTATTCTTTTTAATTATATAAGAATCAGCTTTAGAAATTTGAAACTCACATTTTCCGATTATCAAGAGTAGATTTTGATGAACAGTTTCATGCAAATCAAATGTTAAAATAAATGATTGGTTTGTTATCCAGAAGAATTATATATTAATTCATTTTGAAAACTATAATTGCAAAGTAGAACAGAAATTTCTATCAACTCATTAGCTAATACATGTCTTTCTGATCGGGAATCCAAATTTAGGTGAGAAGCTGTTAAGCCAGTAAATATTTATCAAATAAAATTGAGGTTTTTATTTCTCTCAAAAGAGTTTTGAAAGATTGTCTGTGTATCACCCGTTACAACCTGCCATCTTAAAATGAAATGGCAGCCAAACTTTTTGACAATCTTTAATAAATCTTAATAACTTTTTAATGAACTTTTATGCTATATAGATTGCAGAGATAATGTTGTGCTCTGTATGGAATCTAAAATGAATGAGTCCGATAGTTAAAAAATTGGAAACTGGAAAGTTCTAAGAGGCATATAGTGACATAATTAGTGATTCTTCCTCATCCCATCTATTAGTTACTCTTATAAGATTATATATGGACTTTCCGTCTTCTTTGGGTACTGTTAAAGTAAAAACATAGCAACAAATTCTTCTTTGTATAGGCTTACAGATGACATTCCAAAACATCAGGTAAACTATTCATCATTGTCATTTGGGTTAACTGTCTGCCTTTGGAATGTATTAATTTTACATAAAGATGACTTCTCTCCTCTAATATTTTCTTCATTTTTTTTCTATTATCCTTAGAACTGATCCCCGTGAAATCAATTTGTCACCTTAATTTATCAGCACCATTCCTTGGAAGGATTTGCAGTAGAATTTCATAAATCCAGATAACTATGGGATCAAATCATGCTTCCTAATGAAATAATATATTTGTATGGATTGAAAGCTGATGTGTAAAACATGTTTGCAAATAGCCCAGTCACGTTTCATTGATCTCCACCATAAAAAAGTGCTTGCGTGGTATTTTTATTGCATGATGAAAATTCAAACAAAAAACCTAACGTTAACCAGAAGAAATATTTAAACACAACTTATTTTACTAATTCACACTAGTAATAGGTATAATTACCTTAACATTTGCATGGGTTTCATCTACTTGATTTTTCAGTCTCTTTGTTTAGACTCAGCCATCCGCAGATTCCATAGAGTTGATTGCTTATGATTTCATAGAGTCAAGATCCTTGGAGAGGCTTCATCTGAAGATGAAATTGTAATTATATGTTTTCTGTAGCCTTCAGTTGGAGGGATTTGTAGTAATTACTACTACAAATCCAGAAGACAGAATATGGTATTTTATCACTTTATATCAAAAGATAAGATTTTCTGAATTCAATGACTGATGTGTTGGCAAGTTAAAAAATTTTGTAAGAAATAGAAGTACCATCATTTTTAATATATTAATTATTAGATGAAAAAATAAATTCCTACTTTTCTGTTCACTCATCATATTCTCCGAAGAAAAAGCAATATCCTCTTTATAAAGGAAAAATAAACTATTCCAGTAGAATAAGTAGAAATAATCTATCTTTATCTTATTCCTAATTCAAGACTTTCTTCTTCAAGTTCCTAATAAACGATAATTTAGTGTCTACCGGAGCACTTCCAGAGGTACGAGCCTACTAGTTTCTTTCAGCTAAAACATTTCTCTTTATTTTTAGTTCCTTCTCTGTAACATATATTAATTTACCTAACAAATATTTATGGAGCACTGTTCTAGGGATAAATAATTACAGAGCTTGCTCTTAAGAACATGTAATCAAGTGGTAAAATTCACCAATTGCTGCTAATTCTGATCTCTACACAAATAGAATTTTGTGATATTTGAAGAGACGTGAGCCCCTATGTTTCTCTTTTCTAAGCTAAACATCTGTGGGCCAATAAATTGTTGCTCAGGTGACTATTTTCAGATAAGATTATGCTTGTTACACTACCTTAATATTTTTGGTTTGGCCATCCTCTTTTATAAACATGAAACTCAAGTTGTATATACTCACAGTGAAAAATGAGTGGAATTATTTATTGTTTTGATTATTTTAACTTAGAGACCCTTATATTTTCTCCTTTAATATATTTAGTATTATTATTTTCAGTCTGTTGTTTTAGATGACCAAAGACATTTTACTTTATCTAATTTATCCAGAAGGTATCATCTACAATTTTGCTAATTTGCTTTTCATATTGTAATCTGATATATTGAAAAAAAATAAGGCAGGATCAGTGACAAAGCCCTAGGCCATATAATTATAGATCTCCCTTGATCAGGATGTGGAATCTGTGAAAAAACAATAGTGCATGTATTTTTTAAAGAGCTTTACTATGATGTTCAAATGGATCTTAAGACTCCACCCTTCCCCTGATATACTTAAGAACTAGTATTCAAAAAATAAATCAACAGTGTCAAAATACATTGGATCTGAACTTAGGCTAATATCAATCCAGTTATTGTATGATATTATACAACTTTAAGGCATGATTTTAGTATGATAGTTACTATCCACAGAAAGCAAATTCCTTACATAATATTAAAATGTTTCACACAAAAGAAACACCAGATAGAATAAATTAAAAAAAAAAAAAAGCAAAACAAAACAAGAATACTTGTTCCTATAAGGTGTGAAAGTATTTTAATTACCCTAGAAAAACCTGCTTGAATTAATGCATTCATTTATACATTTTTAATGAACCCATGTTCCTTTAATTACAAGAATTTGCAGTTGGAAAGTGTTTTGTTGAAGTTTTACAATCTTTTTTCAAGAAGATACACAATGTCTCAGTAATCAAAATCCTCAGCATATCCTCATAAATAAATTTTACAAGTAGTTCTATATTTTTAATTTTAAAATGTGTTGCTTTGTAATAAAAATAAAACTAACTTTGATGTGTCTATATTATTCACATTTCTTTATTTGAATTTTTTTTTGTTTCCATAGTAAATGTTTCTCTTCTTATAACACTTAAAACATGTTTGTCTTCTACCCTTAGACTATAAATTCTAGGAAGGCATGGGCCATTTCTACCTTGTTCTCCATTATATTCCCCAACTGTACAATGATGTCTAGCACATAATGCAAGAACAGTAAATATTTTTGATTGAATTTCAGGACAATATGAAGGTAAACGATATGGGAAAAAGAAGATTGAGAACTTCATCTAAATACAGCTTGATTTTGGCTACATTTCCCCCTGAGAAAAAGAGGGGGGCAGATGAAATTATTTCCAAGGTGCAACTCAGCACTGAGATTTTTATTATGTCATTTGAGGACTAAGAATTGTCATGTACTAAAAATATGTAGAATGGCCTGTCCCAAAAGACCTCATTAAATTTTAAGCCAGGCTTGACAGGCATGGATGTTTGGAGAGCCCAGGTGCTGGCTTCAACACCATATCCTTTTCCACAATATATAAGCTGCTTTCCACTGCAAGGAAGCATACTACAGCCCTTCACAGTCGCCTTCCCATAGGGGAGGGGTGGCCGGGCACTTCCTGGAGAATGAGCACAAACTCTGCAGTGGGTGCAAGGAGCTGGCTCAATTCTATGGGAATTAGGAGTAGCTATAGTTTCCTTGTGTTTAGGGCATAATGGACTCCTTTAATTACACATCTCCAGGGCTTCCTTAGCTGCTAGGGGACCCCACTCAAGTGTTCAATGAAGGAAACCCTCTTGATTCAAAGATTCAGGATATGCGGATTTGAATACCCACTGCATCCTGCCCCCCTGGTGCCACTCTAGCCCTCTGTTGCCTGCAGATGGCCCGGCCTGGCAAACACTCTCCTTGTTCAAAAGGAGACTAGCAGGTGTTAAAGACCACTGGCTCCTAATCAAGGATTTCCCCTAATGTAATCAGAAAAATGAAAAACGATGGGAAAGAAAAGTTACAGATAAAAGGTAAGCAGCTGCTTGAAGCATTTTGTATAGGAAATAGATACTCATGGGTTTTTGATGCACAAAATCACTTAGAAGCCTTTCTGTAAAGACAGGAGACTTCCTGTAATCTGAGCATGAGACTTTACTTGCCAGGTCCATTTGTCCCCCTGAATTGAACTATTGTACATTTTTATAGGCTACCATTCATGCAAATATGAATTGGCAGTGGGATAATCAGCATAATTATTACCCATTTCAGATATCAGAATTGAATCTCTGAGTGTGGATAACCAAGCAACAGAAATGCAAACTTTTTCAGAGTAGATACCTTATCTGGATGTATTTTATTTGAGGCTGAATTATCTTGCAGTTGTTAGGATGATTGTTTACAATGATAATTTGCAGTCGTACCCAAGTTAAATAAAAGTCATTTATACCTGGCATTACTTTTCTGTTTGTTTACTTTAAAAATATTATTAAGAATTTTTTCCTCAATGTTTTTTACATGCCTCAATGCACACAAGAAGTGTCTTTCAGCAGAAGAATAACTTTTGCCTTAGCTTAAAATAGAATGCAAGTCTATTTTCAGAGAGGAGAAATTATTCATGGGACTCATAATTAAATAATAGAACAAATGGGGAAAATAGTTTTTCAGAATCCATACTGCCCCCCACTGCTGGATCAATATTCTTTGAGTATTCTTTTCACCATGATGTTCTCTGAACTATGTTTTTTCAGTATTTCTTTAGTGACAGTGCTATCAAACTAAGATAACTCTACATAATATAATCTATTGCCAGGTTTTTAACCTTAGCCCTAATACATTTGCAATATTATTCTTTTGCTTTGGTGAAATTTGCTTCTTTGCTGTCCAATGCACACGTTAAAGTCATATCCACCAAGATAATTTAAGAATGCCTCTGGCATAGCTCAGAGGAAAATGCGTCTTAATTTTTTATTCATAAGTGAAGGATTTAAAATCAAACCAAATATGTTTTCTGCCTAACTTATGATGTTTGAGTCTAAGGCCATATACAAAAAAGGTTAAGATAACCAGTAAGAGAAAATCAACCTGGTTCTGATGTGCTTCTACTAGATTTCAGGACAGAATATCTTCAAAAAGGCTGACAGACTCTCTCACATATAGCACCTCATGGAGAACTTCAAGGGAGCAGCAACTCAGCGTCACTTGTCGACTTAGGGTGGTTTGTATGACACAGTTAAATAAAGTGTGTGCGTTACACTTTTTATAAACTATACAGCTAAGCACAAATTGCATTTTGAAATAATTTCAAAACCATTTTAAAGACACACATGACAAAATTTCCTCTGAAAAATGCATATTGTATTTGCTGTCACTCATTTTACATTAAGTGTATTTCTTTAAGAACATATTATACAACATTTCTCTATTGTCAATAAAAAGGGACTTTTTTTTTCTGTGCACAATAGACCACAGGCATTACTCTATGTGGGGGAACTTATTTTAATACTTATATTTGCTGAGGTTGTAGATATTATTATACTCATTTTATAGATAGAAAATCAAGTTCTAAGAGGTGAAATAGATTGTATATGTTTGCCTTCTCATTAAATGTCAAGGTCATGATTAAACAGGTCTAACTCCAAAGATTGTGCTCTTTTCAATGTGCTAACTTTATTAATATTATAAACCCTGGCTTTAGCACATAGTTCATTTAATGTTGTAAATAGATAGGGTTGATCTCAAGCCTGTTGAGTAGTAATGTTTTGTATATTAGGATCCAGTTTCTATTTCTTGGTCTTTGTTCCTTAAAGGAAGAAATGTCATAGCTCCACAAAATGAAGTGTCATACTGTAGTGATTAAAAATAGGACTTCTGAAATGTAAATGTCCTATAAATTAACTACACATCTCCCATTCATATTCTGTTTCTTCTGTTACCTAAAGGCATTATGTATTACTACTAGTTCTTCTAAAGACTCATTTATACAATTGCCTGCTAATATGTAAGAAACATTTAAAATAATATATTAAATTACTCCATTAAAAATGACCTAGTCTTTCAAACAGAAGTTGCCAAAATGTAAAGCTATTTTGTAGCTTTTATTGCATGCTTGTAATTATCTACTGTGTAATTATACATTTCATATGACAAAGAATGACACATTTCATGTTACCAAAGTGTACATACCAAAATGGTCTTTTCATGGAAAGAGCCCTATCAATTATATGTCAGTCATTGCTGATATTGCATCGAAGGGAAATCTTACTTCTCTGGAAAGTGGTATTTAGGAAGATTACATAACTCCACATGATGACTGTAACCTTTAAATATATTAATGTGTGTGTGTGTGTGTGTGTGTGTGTGTGTGCATCTATATAGCTCTGCTTAGTGATTCTCCGAACTTCTGTTTGATGACTATACATAGATAAAAGACACTGGAAACACATTTTTCCCTATATATGATTGGACTAGAAAACCTGCCCAGACTCTGCTCAGTTTGGATTTTAAACCTTTTTCTTTATTGAAATTAATATAAAAATATGAATAGTGGAACATTTAGAAAATCAAGCTAAAGTCATTGATGAATAAATCCTATTGATCACAATATCTGTAGTCAAAATTATGTTCGTGTCTTATTCAAAGAGAAAAGGAAAGTGATTTTTAAAAATTTACTATGTAGATAGTAAAAACATTAGAAGGTGTCAGTCAATAGTGTTTTCTACTCAATTTCTGGCTTTCTTATGGTCATCCGTACTGTTAAGCCTTTTTAATTTCTACTAAACTGATATATTAAATATATTTCAATAAAACTAATGAAATACTAAGACCACAGTATAGCAGATGGTTGTACTGATTTGCAGTCTACTTAATTATTTACTTATTTATAATGATAACACTATTTCAACGAACTCACAATAGTTTGTTTGCTGTTGGTCTTTAATTGTGTAATATAAATTCTCTGTATTTCTCTTGGAAGAAAAATTAGATGAGATGATACATTTTAAAAGCCCCCAAATAAAAATCATACTCCTCAATAAATAGTATGATGCAATCACTTTCAATGCCTGTGTCTTAGTTTGGGCTGCGATAATAAATTACCATAGACTGTGTGGCTCAAACAACAAACATTTATTTTGCACAGTTCTAGGCACTGGGAAGTCCAAGATCAAGGTGCCAGCAGACCCAGTGTCTGAGGAGCGCCTACTTCCTAGCTTACAGATGGCCATCTTCTCACTGTATCCTCACATGGAAGAGAGCAGAGAGAGGAGCAACCTGTCTCATGTCTCTTTTTATAAAGACACTAATCCCATTCATGAGGACTCTAACTTCATAAGCTAATTATCTCCCAGATCTCATGGGGGGGTGTTAGTATTTCAACATATAGTTTTGCAGGAGACTCAAAATTCAGTCCATGACAACTTGTAATAAATATCATTTTAAGGCTATTATTAGAATCATGTGGTATTTAAAAGTTCGAGCTTTGGAATTTACAACTGGGTTCAAATCCTGGATTTATAATTTACTATCTTAGCCTTAGGCAAGGTAATTAACCAGTGATTTAGTTTCTCTTCTGAAAAAAAGAGAAGTACTAAATGAATATTAAATGAGTTAACATGAATTAAACTCTTAGAGCAGTAATTTTGAAAAATATAGGCACTCAATAAACATTTGTTTTAATTTTTATTACTTATTACTTTTACTGCTATCTTGAAGGAGAAACAGGGGCAAAAAATTGGAAGCGATTGACTTTAGTTCCTATACTATACAACCTATTAAAGATTCTGTCAAAAATTTTATGAAGGGTTGTCAAAAACTTGGGTCCGCAGTGGGGAACTAGTCAAGTGATGAACTAGAGCTGGATATTTTGGAAATAAAATACCTAGGTTCCTCTTATACACATTGCTGAGTTGTGTTATATATCATTCTGAGTACATGAATTTCTACATTCTTGAGATTACTTTTAATGCTCTGATATTTAACATCAAGAAGTGTTAGTGTGTTAGATGTGGGATTCCTGTGACTGCTGAAGAGAGCAGATTGAGTTATGCCAGTACCAGAGTAGAAACATGACGTGTAAACAGAGAAATGATGGCCTATATACAGAGATCAGTATGAAAGAAAAGGATGAATGTATGTGAATATCATTAATCACAGTAAAGGATTCACTATGGTATTCCAGAATAAGGCAGGAAGTTAGTAATTAAAGAGCTACACTACCTTATAAAACAGTGTGGAAATTTAAGGATAAAATAGTAACAAAACCAACATTATCTAAATTTTTTATATCTAACTGTGAGTTAGTCACTGTGCTAAGTACTTCTTTACATGCAATATCTAAATTTATCATTCCAGTAGCCTATGAGGAAACCATTTTATAAGTTATGGAACCCAAGTTCAGAGAGGATAAATGGTGAACGTGAGATCAAAATCCAAGTTAAACTCAACACCAAATGATCTCAGTTAAGTAGGTGAGATGAGTAGGTGAAAAGGAATGTCTAACTGGACAGGTCAATTTTTGATAATGCAGACTAACAGATGGAACACAACGGAAGGTCATTTGGAAGGATAAGTCAGTAACTAGAAGACAAAATTTAATGAGTGTATTAGTTTCCTATTGCTGCTGTAACAAACTACCGCATATGCAGTGGCTTAAAACAAATGTATTATCTTATAGTTTTAGATGTTAGAAATCCTAAATAGACCTCATCAATCTAAAACCAAAGTTCTAGAATTTATTTTCTTGCCTTTTCTATCTTATAGAAATTGTCTGCATTCTTTGGGTCATGGTATCTTTTTATCCTCAAAGACACCAATGGCTAGTTAAATTTCACATCTCATCACTCTAACATTAACTCTTCTTTCTCCTGTTTCTACAATTAAGGGCCCTGTGATCCCATTTGATCCTGATAATCCAGGATAATCTCCCTCTTTTAAGGTCATATGACTAACAACCTTGCTTCCATCTGCTACCTTAATTCTCCTTTCCATGCAGTGTAGCATATTCACAGATTCCAGGGATTAAGATGTGGACATCTTTGGGGAGGTCATTAATCTGACTACCACAGTGAGGAAGACATGAAACACCCTGGGCAGTAGTTATTGAAGCGCAGGCACCAGAAAACTGAAATTGGTTGGAATTCAGCAATGTAAAACCATGTCACACAGGACAGTATAGGATACTGCAAGGGTGCCTTGACATTCTTCTGCAATAAGTTACTGAAATAGGACAATTGTAGGTAGCTTTGTTTGAGGACCTAAAGAAAGATATACAAACCAGAAGTCAACAATAATATTTTGGTGGGTTCTAACAACACTTCAAAATTCAAGTTTCTGGCTTCTCTGTGTAACTGGCAGGTAATTCTCTCAACTTGTTAGAACTGAGTAGTGATTGCTTCCTTTATATAGGGTATGTACTTCCTCTCACTTCCTACTCCTCCCATTGTTTCCTAAAACAGTGGTTTTGTGTCAACTGCTTTCTGCGATTACTCTTCTCACATTTACATTTTTATATGGTAAAATTTATCCCTTCATGAGTGGAAAAATAAAGGGTAGGCCAAGAAGACCAGGCGTCTTAAGAAAAATGTTAGGATGTGTTTCTCTAAAAATGAAAGTGCATAAGAAGTAAAAAAAAAAAAAAAAACTTATTTTACAGCCAGGCTGCTTCATTCACTTATAGGACCTGTTTGTCCCCTGCAGAGTTTTGAGTTTCTGACCCTGAATCTCTTCTGACCCTGAATCTCTGTGAGGTGGATGAATAGGTATAACTTCTGGAGAGTTATAATGAAGATAGTGTGACACCCTATGATTGGCTATGATTCAACTTTTCCAACTTTCAAGTGGTCTTATGAGAATGACCATGTGTTGATTTTAGCTGAATATTTTACCCAGCAAAGAAGAATTGAATGTTTTTATTAAATATTTACTGTGCATGAACCATACTACATTTCTTTATTTAAAGTTTTTAATACACTTTCAAAATGTCTTAAAAATTGTATCATGAGATAAAAGTGATGTCTGGGTCAAAAGCTATAAATATAGCTTTTACATAAACTCAGAAATATAGCCAAGGGAAATATTTAATGAGTTAATTTAATAATTTTGATGTGAATTGAAAATAAAACCATTTTAAATGTCAAAAAACAAAGACCAGAAGTTAAGAAAGGTGATGAAATGGATTAAAAATAAACCCATTAAAAGTAATCCATCACAAGGAATCATACTACTAACTGTTAGGCATACAGTTTCACCATAATATCTATCCATTCACTTTTTAAGCACTCACTCATTCATTCAGGATTTAGTGAGCACTCTGGAGATGTACAGATTAATAAGAAATAACTTCTGAGCCCAAATATTTCATAATCAAGTAGAGGAAAAAATACCCTCTATTTGATTATGAAATCAATTTACTTACTTTGGAGTCTCCTAAAATTCAAATTATATCATCGTGTGTGGTTTTTGAAAATGCTTTTATTTTTTCATTCCTGAATAATAGATAGAATTTCACATTGTGGATTGACATACATTTTCCTTGTCACAAGATAATAGTCTATTTAATTTTGTCATTTTTTATTTTTGATTTCTGCCCTAAGTCAAACTCTTATCTTAAAAAATTTATCTTTTTCCTAAAGTTGCTTTTATGAGTGCTCTTTTATGTTTGAAGTTCTTCCTGACATGACTACATGTAGATTAATTCTTATGTAAACTTTTGGGGGCAGGTTGTACTACTTACATCTGAAGCCAAGTTTTTTCAAGCATTTAAAATTGTCAATAATTATCTCTTTAAATATTAACACTCTCCTCCCTTTCTCTCTAAATGGAAATTTTAATAAACATGTAGTAGACCATTTTTTCTTCTTAGTTAATTGTAATCTTTCTTTAACATTTTCTGTATCTCCCTGTATTTCCTTCTTGGTGATATGGTCATGGAGGCCAGTTCATTTTTTACTATAATTAAACCACTGGGTTTTTAATTACAATGGTAACATTGTTTCTAAAATAAAATTTACCTTTCTGCTTAGTTCATTTTCAAAGCTACTTGTTCTTATTTCATGTTCTTCTGTTCTTTTTATTGATTCAGATATCTTATTTTATCTCTAGAATCATCCAAAATATATCTATGCTGTGGTGTTTTTCAGATGGTTCCATCATTTTCAGTTCTGTGGAAGCAAGGCTTAATTTTTTAATTTTCATTAACCACCTCTTCTTCCATGTTTTTTGTTGGTTTATTTGTTTGTTTTTGTCATCTTCTTTCCTAAGTGATATTATTAGCTCTTCTTCAGTGAGACCTCTTTTCTGTTTTCACAGCTTATCCCTGAGTTGTGAAAAGTTTTGGACAGAAGTTTTCGTTTACTTCCTCAAGAGCCCTTGGTCTGTATATGAATCTGTTTTATGTTAATTTCTTGGCTTGGGTTCCTACACCACACTGCAGTAATAAATTGGAACCTGCAGCTCTGCATAACACAAGACTAGACTTCAGTTACTTACCAGTGATTTATTTTCCCCATGTGGAGCTATAACAGATGTCAAATGTCCTTGTTGTTCACCTGGCCTACAGACAGAGTTTTACAAGTCACTTTCCTTTGGTGGGACAGCTAATTAGAGTATAGTTGCAAGATCTGGCAACCACTTGTCAAATTGAGGATGCATACCCTGTCCTGAGCTAGATCCAATAGGTCCTAGACTAGCATCGCTTGGCCTCTTTAACGTCAGTACGTTCCTGGTATTGACTTGATTCTGCTTCAAAACTATGTATTTCCATTTATTTATTTTTTCTAAAATATGGATTTAAATGTTAATTTAAATGTTTTTCATAAATTATTAGGTATTTCTATATGTTCATAAGGGGGCAAATTTATAGCCAATACAATTACCTTGTTGCTGAAGCTCTTCAACCCGTGGTTTTTTATTAATTTATATACCTTTTTGAGTCACCTCCGGTAGGTTGAATGCTTCCAGTAATTCAATTGGGGTTTTACTTATACATCACCATTACAACCATTTTAATGAAGCGTTAACATAATTCAAGTAATAATGTATTTGTCTTCTTAAAATCCTGACATATGATTCATTAACTGTATGTTGATGACCCTAGAGGCAAATATATAATGACATAAACATTTTCTATATCATCCCAGTTCTGTACGATATTGTGAAATTTGCTTTGATATTTCCAGAACAATGGAGTACTATACAAGTTAGGAGTTGTAAAGAGTTAATGAAGTTGCCACAGGTAACTTTAATACTCGGATGACTTAGACATCAGATTACTCTGGTTTACTGGTGACAAAGAGAAATGTGAACTCTCCTACTCCATAAAGAGAAATATATAAACATGGGCACATTCTTATTTCTACATGTAGGCCTAAAGGAGATACATTGGAATAGTCTTAAATCTGATTTAATTTGGGGAGGAATTTGAAAATATTGAAGAAATATTGTATTTGATGTTAAGATTATTAAGAGTTTCTTCCCATTGGTCTCATTATAGGTCTTTCCTTCAATTTCAAACTATCCAATTTTTAATAAAATAGTGCTCATTTAAAAGCAATGATATCTATCATATAATTCAACTATGTTCTACATAGTCAAAGTATGAGATGATTTAAGTCAAGTGTACTGACAGTTAATTGTAATATATATTTTTAAGTAGGAGTGTTCTTTTTCTTCCTCTCTCTAATTTCCCACAAGTTTAGACAAGATTAAAGCCTCTAAAAAAGCACTCAGAAAACTAATTGGAAGAACTATAAAGTAAATCAAATCCAACATTCTTATTAAGTTAGAAGTAGTTAAATCTCTCCATCTAGAGAAAAGATTAAAGGCTAAGTAGAAGGATCTTGAAGGGCTCTTGACACCAGGATGCCCTCAAGTCCCAAAGACCAAGGCTGGATCCATGTATGGAAATGTGAATATAAGACTAGAATAGAAAAGATTTCTCGTACAAGAAAAATTTCTAAATCACTTGACGCTCACACTTTTTTTTTTTTTTTTTTCTTTTGCGATACGCGGACCTCTCACTGTTGTGGCCTCTCCCGTTGCGGAGCACAGGCTCCGGACGCACAGCCTCAGTGGCCATGGCTCACGGGCCCAGCCGCTCCGCGGCATGTGGGATCTTCCCGGACCGGGGCACGAACCCGTGTCCCCTGCATCAGCAGGCAGACTCTCAACCACTGCGCCAACAGGGAAGCCCTCACACTTTTTCTATAACCCTAAATGCTTTTGATGCCAAGAAAAGGTTCAAGCTGAATAAAAAAGCTATACCTTCCTCAAATATGGAGAAAGAATAAGGACTAGATTAAACAGTTAAGAAATGACTGAGATAAGTATATGCTTATTAACATTTTATTGGATTTCTTAAATTCTCAATCTAATCATGCATGGTTTCACACACTAGTGATTAGATCACTGACCTATTTTTTAAAAGTGTTATTTATAGAGAAAAACTGTTATTGAAAAGAATGCTATGGGTTTTCAACTTGGTTAATCAAATAATTATTTGTGTATTACTCCTGATAATTTTCACTCCACATTTATTAGTCTTTAGGCTTCTAAAATAAAAATATTAGAGTGTCCCATGTATACATATGACCTTACTAATTAATAAACCTGAATAGGTCATAACTACTTTGAGTCTTATTTTTTGTACTTATAAAATAAAAACGGTAATACCTGCATCAAAGTGTTACAGTGTAAATAAAAATGAGATAGTGAACAGAGTAATACTCTGTAAATTATAAAACCCATAAATGTACTAGGCTTTAGAAGTGCTTCTAAGAAGACAAACTTCAGTTTTTCCTTCTTAACACCTCACTTACTATGCTCTTTAGCATACGTTTGTCTTCAAATGTACTCATATCTCTCCTGCCTTCTAAAACACACATATACAAATAGGTTCTAAAAATATCCTCCATTTAATACTATTGTATCTCTAGTTCTCACCTGTCTTTATCATGTCCTACTCTCTGCTTTCTCTTTTTTACTGAGTTATACTCAATTATGTTTCTTATGTATACAGAGTTGATTTCCTAGCTCCTACTTCACATGTGATGAATATGTTTGGTCTCTAAGATTGGGTGTAATCGCTAATGTTCTAGCAATTTACTGTACAGTATTAATAATTGCTAGATTCTTACTCATGATACTCATATATTCATGGATTTGTTCAATTAATATCTGCTGAATAAGTGAATGAATGAATGTTAGGCACTGTTAGATACTGGTAATCAGAAATGAAAGACAAGTTCCTGCTCTAAAAAAAAAAGTCCTAAA
Source organism: Delphinapterus leucas (assembly GCF_059928025.1). NCBI lineage: Eukaryota > Metazoa > Chordata > Mammalia > Artiodactyla > Monodontidae > Delphinapterus > Delphinapterus leucas. The sequence continues at coordinate 39,481,275 of NC_143132.1, forward strand.
AACTATGGGGGAGTTGGAGGAGAAAATATTTTTTTGTTTTGTTTTCTGTTTTCTTTTTTGAGGTTTCAAAGAAATTATATTAAAAGAAAGAAAAACAGACACAGCAAATCCTGATTTAATAATACAATACAATATAATTTCCCCAAGTATGTCCAATCAGTTGTAAAGTTCTGGATGCAATTTTCCCCAGGCTTCTTCCCTCCGTAAATATAAACTCAAGGAAACCCTTTTTTAATTTTTAAGATCTTTATTGGAGTATAATTGCTTTACAATGCTGTGTTAGTTTCTGTTGTATAACAAAGTGAATCAGCTATATGTATACATATATCGCCATATCTCCTCCCTCTTGCGTCTCTCTCCCACCCTCCCTATCCCACCCCTCTAGGTGGTCACAGAGCACCGGGCTGATCTCCCTGTGCTATGCAGCTGCTTCCCACTAGTTATCTATTTTACATTTGGTAGTGTATATATGTCCATGCCACTCTCTCACTTCGTCCCAGCTTACCCTTCCCCCTCCCCGTGTCCTCAAGTTCATTCTCTACATCTGCGTCTTCATTCCTGTCCTGCCCCTAGGTTCATCAGAACCTTTTTTTTTTTTTTTAATTCCATATATATATGTAAGCATGTGTTAGTATTTGTTTTTCTCTTTCTGACTTACTTCACTCTGTATGACAGACTCTAGGTCCATCCACCTGACTACAAAATAACTCAATTTCGTTTCTTTTTTATGGCTGGGTAATATTCCATTGTATATAAGTGCCACATCTTTATCCATTCATCTGTCGATGGACACTTAGGTTGCTTCCATGTCCTGGCTATTGTAAATAGTGCTGCAATGGACATTGTGGTACATGACTTTTTTGAATTATGGTTTTCTCAGTGTATATGCCCAGTAGTGGGATTACTGGGTCATATGGTAGTTCTATTTTTTAAGGAACCTCCATACTGTTCTCCATAGTGGCTGTATCAATTTACATTCCCACCAACAGTGCAAGAGGGTTCCTTTTTCTCCACACCCTCTCCACCATTTATTGTTTGTAGACTTTTTGATGATGGCCATTCTGACCGGTATGAGTAGTTTTTATTTGTAGTTTTGATTTGCATTTCTCTAATGATTAGTGTTGTTGAGCATCCTTTCATGTGTTTGTTGGCAACCTGTATATCTTCTGTGGAGAAATGTCTGCTTAGATCTTCTGCCCATTTTTGGATTGGGTTGCTTGTTTTTTTGATATTTAGCCACATGGGCTGCTTATGTATTTTGGAGATTAATCATTTGTCAGTTGCTTTGCTGGCAAATATTTTCTCCCATTCTGAGGGTGGTATTTTTGTCTTGTTTATGGTTTCCTTTGTTGTGTAAAAGCTTTTAAGTTTCATTAGGTCCCATTTGTTTAGTTTTGTTTTTATTTCCATTTCCCTAAGAGTTGGGTCAAAAAGGATCTTGCTGTGATTTATGTCATAGATTGTTCTGCCTATGTTTTCCTCTAAGAGTTTTATAGTGTCTGGCCTTACATTTAGGTCTTTAAGCCATTTTGAGTTTATTTTTATGTATGGTGTTAGGGAGTGTTCTAATTTCATTCTTTTACATGTAGTTGTCCAGTTTTCCCAGCACCACTTATTGAAGAGGCTGTCTTTTCTCCATTGTATTGTCTTGCCTCCTTTATCTAAGATAAGTTGACCATATGTGCCTGCGTTTATCTCTGAGCTTTCTAACCTGTCCCATTGATCTGTGTTTCTGTTTTTGTGCCAGTACCATATTGTCTTGATTACTGTAGCTTTGTAGTATAGTCTGACGTCAGGGAGCCTGATTCCTCCAGCTGCATTTTTCTTTCTGAAGATTGCTTTGGCTATTCGGGGTCTTTTGTGTTTTGTACAAATTGTGAAACTTTTTGTTCCAGTTCTGTGAAAAATGCCATTGGTAGTTTGATAGGGATTGCACTGAATCTGTAGATTTCTTTGGGTAGTATAGTCATTTTCACAATTGATTCTTCCAGTCCAAGAGCATGGTATATCTCTCCATCTGTCTCTATTGTCATTAATTTCTTTCATCAGTGTCTTATAGTTTTCTGCATACAGGAAACTATAAGGAAACTTTTGTCTGGATGAATAAATACTTAATTACACCATGATGGTTCCTATGATATGGGGATGCACAAAGGAATGAGATCGCATTGAACAGGAACTTCACCTAGACTGTGGTGGGGCACCAGGGGATGCACAAAGGCCAGTCTTCACCAAAAGCCTCTAAGAGGAAGAGTTTGTTAAACACAGACCTGAAGGCAGGTAGAAGTTTGCTACGTAACAGAGAGAGAAGGAGTTTCCCACAAAGAAAAAAATAGCTTCCAGGAAAGCATGAAAAAGCCAAGTGAGTTTCTATAAGATTTTCTAGATGGTTGGGGTACAGGGAGCTGGTTGGAAGTCTGAACAATGAGATTAGGAAGGTAGGCAGGAGGCAGACAGGAAGAAGCTGGTGGACAATATATGGAAATGTGAATATCACACTTATATGAATTTAAATGGAGGAGTGAGAAGATAATACTTCTCATTTATAGAAATATCACTTTAGTTGCAAAGTATAGATATTGAATTGAGGGGGAACAAAACTAGAAATAAGAATTAACAGGTTTTGGAGTGATCCTGGCAAGAAATGACAAGGGTATAAGGCAATGCCAATAGAGATTGCACCCATGTTGGTGTCCTAAGGGGTGAGGGAGAAAGAAAAGGCTCTGTTTTATATGCCTGGATTGCTGGTGATTACATTCACAAAATAGGGACTGTATGAGTAAAATGAGATCTTTGATAAATATACACATTAATTAGAATTATTTTTTGGTGTGTAGTGACAGAAAGCTCCACACAAAAGCAATTTAAATAAGACAAGAGTTTATCTCACATAAAAACCCAATTATGTACCCATGGTTGGCTAAATTCTTCACAGGGTCAGAGACTAAGACATCTTTGATTTTATTGCTATGCTTTCATGACATCAGTTCCCAGATCCACCTCATAATCTAGTATATTTTATCCAGCTCCAAGTCCAGCTATAAAATCTGCATTCCAGCCAGCTGGAAGAAAAAAAATAATAAGGTAGGGTAAGGCTTGCCTATGCTATTTAAAGACATTTCTAGGAAGTTGCACACGATTTCTGCTTCCATCCCACTGGAAAATACTTAGTCACAAGGCCACAATTTCCTGAAAGTGGGACTGGAGAATGTCGAATTTATTCTTCTTGGTTACATGTTCAGAAATATTTTGAATACTTTATTACTGAGGAACAAGAGACAGCTAGCTATCTTTGCTCCAGCTGAGAAGTTTAGTGGAGTTTTGACATCTTGTGGAAGTCCAGCACAAGATTTCCTGAAGGTGGCTGAACATGCAGGTTCAGAAGTCAGAAGAGAGATTTGGGATAAAGATAACAATATAATAACAATATACATGGTGGTCAAAAGGATAGCAGTTAAAGAGTCACAAAGAAAAAGTGAAAGAGGGCTGTTGATAAAACTGGAGAATATCTACTGACCAATTTCTTTTGAAATTTCTATTAATTTCTAGATCTCTATTCTATGCTGGTCCTCTTAGCTTAGATTTATTTTTCTTAAATCCTATCTTACTTTTTGACAGTGGTTGTCCCAGAACTTTCAGTGCTTGCCTCTCTAAGCTTCTTCAATTACATTCATTCTGGTAGTGTGTATACTCAAGTGGATTTTACTACCATCAGTATGCTGATGACTCTTTGATTTCTATCCCCATTTCTATACTCCTCTCTTCAGAGGGTATGTAACATCTGCCTTGGATACTTCTATTCAGATCCCTCATCTGCATCTGAAATCTAATATTCTTTTTAAAAATTCATTTTGGTTTCAACATATAACATCATTCCCCAAAACTACTTGAAGACCATGAACAGTTCTTCACTATCTTTGTGCTTCAGATAATTGTAATAATTTCTTAGATGTTACTTTTTCTGTCCTACCAAATAAGTTGAAAATCTCTATGGAAAGAATTTTAATTCTCTTTAATATGTTGAATATATAGCATATTATACAAAATAAATACTGATGTCTATAAAATAAAATAAAACAAACATGTATCTTAAGAAGAGTCACACATAAAGTAATATTTGGCAAATTTCCATTTGAAATCACTGGACTTTAGTAGTAGAGATAACATGAAATACATCTCTCATAAACTAGTTTTGTTTTTTCAGTAAATTGATGATACACTATGAATTTCACTGGTAGTATTCTCTGTCCTATAGGAATTGTGCTCATAGAGGAAAATGGTGTTTGGTGTTACTGGCCAGAGCAAGTCCATTACATTAATACCTTATCTGGGATTCATAGTCAGACTGATTCATTTTTCACCAATATGAAAAAAAAGTCATTTTTCATTGTTCCATCTCTAAACATATACTGAGTATGTGTAAGTCACTGAATAAGGGTCCAGGAAGAAACCCTAGATACAAAAAGTCATTTGATACTTCTGAAGCTTTCAGTCTAAACAAGAAAACAAGGCACATGAATATAGGATATAATCTTAGTTTGTGATAAGTACACATAAAGAGGAAGGTAATGATTTAATGGAAAGAGTAATCACTGGGGTTAGAAAAGACTGCACTGAGAATGTGAGGCAGGACCTAAACTAAAGATTCTATGTTACAAGGACTGAGGAAAGGGTCTTCCAAGGGGGACAAACAATGTGAATGGAAATGTGAACACAGAATAGGAAACTAGTATGGGAATATTGACTAAATTAATGGAGAGTAGTCATGTTTGCCATTCTGTGCATCAATTTTCTACCAAAAATAATAGTCGTAAAATTTTAGTACTTTGGTCATTAAATCAATAGCAATGTTTCTTTTAAAGAGGGTAGATCATTCAGTCTGTAAATTCTATAGGAATTAAAAAATAATAATATATTGCCCATTACAAGTTTTCTTAAACATATACCCTATGTGTATATGTATTAATATGCCACTGCATCATTTGTAATGAATATTAGGAGATAAAACTTTAAAACTATTTCCTTTGCCTGATTATATGGTATCACAAAAATGATGACACATCCAAAGCATGGTGAGCGCACATCAAAAATAGTTAATTGTTTAAGGAGGTTATGCAGGGTAATAAATACTCTTTAAATGGAAAAATTGAAGATATTGTCAGCCAAATTTCATTATTAGTTAATTCCACATGACTCTGGCAAAATCAGCTGCTCATGTGGAACGTCTATTAACTTTAGCAGGTGTTATGCATAACTAGCTTAGGGCGGATTCTAGTCCACTGAGTACAAGTATAACTCTTAAATTGATAAACCCAAGTGGAACTCCTTGCCATATTAAAAGGGATTTATCAAAATTAATTAGAAATTTTATAAAAGGGTTCCAGAGTCCAAGAGACTGTTTTCTTTTCCCTTAGTTCAAACCAAACCACATGTACATAAAGTATTTTTTATAAAAATGCATAACTCCTTTCTAAGCAGTAATGTATTTCTATTCCTATTTGTACATAAAGTTCCCCAGAGCTAATCTCAGTTGAAATTTATTCTTTTTTAGTCTTTAAATGTTCCACTATTTCAGTGGCAGTTGCTGTATGAGTTCTTGTCCAATCTCACCACTGAATATTTTAGCTTTTCTCCATAGAATAATTAAAGTGTTTGGTCAAACATGAAAGTAGGTTCAGTGTGTTTGGAGCTGAGCAGTTTTCTTTATTGTTTGGGTTCCATATTTAATCTGTAAAGACACTGACAATATTTGTTATAGCAGGCAGGTATATGGAAGAACAAAAATATAAAAAAGATAGACTTTACATGTTAACAAGGCATACATAATAGATCAGTTATTTGCTCTGTAGTATAATTAAATCTACTCTCCTATATAATTTGTTATAATTTTTCAAACGTTCTATTTTTTTCTGTTGCTAGCACTTTACATATTTATTGGATACCAATTAACTTTGACACTTTTGATAGTTTGGAATCAATAAAAGAAATATAATACATAATCCATGCTTTCTGGAAGCTTAGAAATAGGAAAATAAGATATATGCTGATAACTTTATTTTGATACTGTTTATTATAAGTACAATGTGAGAAAAAAACTACAGTTATCGAAGCTATATGTATGAATGTAGATATATAAAAGCTTGATTTTATTTACCCTAGCATAATTAAATTTCATTAATTTAAGGACAATTATTACTTAACTGCTATTTTATAAATTTTGTTCACTTTGGTATTACTTACCTATACTGTACATTAGTGGAATGATTTAAGGGTAGTTATTTTTAAATCTGAGCTTTAAAATAGCAGATTAAATAGCACCTTTTAATATCCCAAGGATTTTTCCTAGAGTTTATAAACTGAGGTTCCAAAAAAATAATTGCAACCTAGTTTTTATTTGACCGTTTTCATTTATTGTGTAATATCTTTAGAACTGCTATGCTTTAATGCTAACTTATTTTTCAGCTGAAGGGAAGAGTTGAACTACTTTGTTAATGATTTAAAAAACTATGATTATTTTGCATTTTTTAAAAGTGCATACAAATCTTTTAATCTCTGCCTACGCCCATCAGAACAATTGGCTTCCAATGTAATTATATTCAAAATGCAAGCGAGATAATAAGTATCTTGGAATTTAACTTGATAAATATTCATTTGCCTTATAGGGAAAAGAAAAGAACATTCTCATATAATTAGCTGCATATTTTTAAACCATGCTTTTATTGAGTTTTTGAGGTATATTTTATGTATGCAAATCTGCTAATTTATAAGGTAAAGGAGGTAAGGGTATGGAAAAGCTGAGGAATCAGAAATATTCATTCCTATTCTGCTCTCCTTTCTGGGGAATAGGTTTCCTAATTATAAGAGAAAAATCATTCCTTCCTCCCAACTCAGATTCTTTTGTTTTAGTGAACCCAAGTTGGTCAGAGCCCTTAATTATAAAACCAGACTTTTCTTAAACGTTATAGAAAATTCATTGTTTTTTTGTTTTGTTTTCTTAAACTCTACAGGCAGGGAATTCAAATACTAGTAAGAGAAGTTTTCTCTGCTCCAGCCTTGGGAGATGACACAGAAGGCACACATAGCTTTGAGGTCCACAAAATTCAAGCCAGCACTCTGAGATGCAGGCATACACCAAGACCCAGTACATGACTGCTAAGACAGAGTCTTATTTTCTTTTTCAGTGGGGTGAAGACTTGACATACTTTTATTCATACCTTACATTTTTAAAGTGTCAGAGTTTACACATTGTGTGTACACCTGAGATCAGAGCTGACCTCCCAAGCATCCTGTGGGGCGTTTTGCAGATGAGGATGTTAAGAGGTTAGATGACCACCCTCAGAACCCCAAATGGGCACAGTGGAACTGACCATCCAAGTCTTGTGCTGGTCACTGTTTTCTCCCTAGCACTAAGGCTCCAAAGGATTCTGTGAGAGAATTGCTTTTACAAAAATTGCATCTCTAGTTAATCAATTTCTTATGAAATTATGAAAAAATTATTTCATGAGGAGGAAATGAGTCATTTTCTTTCAGATTTCTATATCTCCACCTTTCATGAACTCTATAATTGCCTCAGTTTACTGTGGTTTTATATTTTACTTGTTCTCAGGTTTTATTTCACTTTTACTCCATAGTGACAGTTTTTTAGCACCATCAAAATTTGATCAGTTATCATAATAAGATAAATGCAGATATTATGATTGCCATTATGCCTAAATTATATTTTAAAAGATCAAATGAATTATTATTATTTTTTTGGCAGTACACGGGCCTCTCACTGTTGTGGCCACTCCCATTGTGGAGCACAGGCTCCGGACGCGCAGGCTCAGTGGCCATGGCTCACGGGCCCAGCCACTCCGTGGCATGTGGGATCTTCCCGGACCGGGGCACGAACCTGTGTCCCCTTGCATTGGCAGGCGGACTCTCAACCACTGCGCCACCAGGGAAGCCTCAAATGAATTCTTGATAAAATAAATTAACATAAATGATACATGCATATAATATTAATTGGTTTTAGTTCTGAAATCATAATTTTGAGAGTGTGCATCATAAGGATATTTTATAAAGCTCTTTTTACTTGAAGAAAGAAATAGGATTCTGTTTCAGGTAGCAGTACTTCCCTGTAGAAACTTAAAAACTCTCCACCCTGAGTGGATAGAAATCTAGTCCCAGAAAGAGGATTCCACTCCCCTATTATAAAGTGCCTGATTTTAGAGGATTGCCCTCTCAAATTCCAAGCTTAAACTCAGAGATGGTTGGCTTTTACTTTAATGCAAAAGTCCTTAGAAGGCTTATTTGTAGTGGTGGTGAAAAACAGATGGGACTAAAAGTCCTTTATTCCTGCAGAGCTGAGATCAGCACATACATTACTCTAACCATCTATCCAGAAAATGATATGTCATACTCAGTTCTGCAACTTAATAACATTCCCCCACTTGCATCCCACTCCCCACCTCAGCACCTGAGCAGGTTTCAAGCTCCTTTTATCAGACCTGGCAGTTCCTGAGCTCTGCTGAGACCCCTCAGAGCCTAATGAGCTCAAGAGGAGGGGCTGCCATACCAGGTGGAGAGAAATGGAAATATTTTCAGACCAGGAGTCCCAGTCAGAGTAAATGCTGCAAACGAACAAAAGAGCCTTCAAATTGACAATTTTTAGGGTGGGAAAGAACATACTTTAAGGGTGAGATTTCATTTCTACTACTTCTTAGATTTGCTTCATTTTCTCTGACATTTTCACACAGTCTGCAGTGACATCTGCTTGTTGCAATGGTAACAATGGTTCCTGAAGTGATGGGTTAAATTGCACAAGTCAGGCACGGCTTCCATCCGCTTTCAAGTAGCCAGGCTGAAATCAGGTGAAACTTGTGAGATTGCTGTTGTTATCACTATCATTATTATCATTATTTTATGTTGAAAGTCGTATCTTTCAAAGACTGTGCCCAGAAAACACAAGCTCAATGGCATCTAGACTAGAATAATGCAGAAGGCTTTAATTTTTTCTTTACCTTTAAACCATGCTTAAGCATTTACATATCTGACATAAAGTGTTTTGAATTATTTGTTTTGATCCTTTTGAAAAATATTCATTATGGAGACATTTGACAAGCAGAAAAGCACAGAGGAAAAGAATCATTCCTAATCCCACCACTAGGAGATGGTCACAACAGTTTTTATTTTATTTCTATCCTTTCAAAGCTTTTAGCCAAACATAAAGAAATACATTGAGGGCTTCCCTGGTGGCACAGTGGATGAAAGTCCGCCTGCTAATGCAGGGGACATGGGTTCAGGAGGATCCCATATGCTGCGGAGCGGCTGGGCCCGTGAGCCATGGCCACTGAGCCTGCGCGACCGGAGCCTGTGCTCCGCAGCGGGAGAGGCCACAACAGTGAGAGGCCCGCGTACCGCAAAAAAAAAAAAAAAAAAGGAAAAAACAACAACAACAACAAAAAAAGAAATACATTGAAAACTTCTGTATTATGCAGATCATCTAGTGTATTTGGTAAAGAGTAGGAATTTTGGAATATACTAAATAGGTTGCCAATTATAAGACCATCAGAAGGATTTCTTAATAAGGCATTTTACCTATAAGGCAGTACCCTTGCACTGATAACAATTCTCTATTACTTTGCAGTTCTGTGAGCTATTTTGCTCTATATAAGATAAAATGTTCAACTTTTTTTCCCTTCTTTATGATAAGGCCACAAAAGACTATACTGAATAATCTTTGTATCATTCCATTAATAGCACTTGAAAGAGCCTTCAAACAATCTTACTCCCTCGGCACCTGACAGCCATTTCTATTTATTTTCTCTGCTTTCCTCCCTTAAAAGGCAACATTTTCTGTGTGAGAAGGAAGATCCTATAAATAATATGAGAATTTCATGAACAAGAGGCCTCAGCTATTTTTGCTAGTAGGACCTCTGTAGGTTTGTAGAGAAATTAAACAACAACAACAGTAACAAATAAAGCACAAACCAAAAACAAAACCCACAAATCCCTGGGGGCTGCTGGAGGTAAGGGCCTGTGTGTGATCTAGGTCTTGGCAGGTTGCTTGCTCCTGGCTCCTCTGAAGGCATATTTAATGTTGGTTTGGTAATATTGCCACAAAAATGATATAGGTAAAAATTTCCCCTTATTTGTTGTAAACTCGAAATTAGCTAGAGAATTAACAATGAATGCCATTTGTCATAGGCTCTTCTTATAAGTCCTATGAAAAAGTTCTGAAAGAGTCTCCATGTTTTGTTATTGCTCCTTAAATACTATGGCACATATTTGGGTAATTATTCAATAATCCGGAATGACTAGTATTTTAAAGTAATTTTAATGTGAATTTCAAATATTTATCCTAAACATTCATTGTGTAACCCCCTGTCCAAATACTCATTATTAAGTTATCAGAGAAAAGAACTACTTTCTTCCTCCTAAAACTGAAATGTTAGCTGCCAATGCAGTCATTTAATCCCATTATCATCAGATAAATCATAGGAATGAAAGTAACCAAGTAACAATAATTATGGAATAAAAATGAACCTGAAATGAGCACTAAGGTATATTATTTGCTGTGCTAAACACTGTATCTCTCTCTATATATACATCTACTCCCTAATCCACATCACAAAATACCACATTAGGTGATGCTATTATAATCCCCATTTCACAGCTGAGGAAACTGGAGTTGAGAGAGAGTACATAACTTCTCCTAAATTACCAAATTGCACAAGAAGCAGACTAATCGTTTGAAATTCAAATGTCTAACTGCTTAAATTCACGCTAGCTCACCAGGAACTATATTAAGTGATTAATATGCATTAATTCATGTCATAGGATGTAAGCATATTACAGATGAAACTGAGACTTTGGAGACATTCATTAATTTGCACACAATTACACAGATGAGTCTGCTTTAGATCTGTGTTCTTTCCACTGTGCCAGACTAACTCTAAAAGGAAGAGGTTTCTGATGGTCACAACTTTGTGGCCTGGCTGGAAACCAAGGGAGAAGAAATTTTCTTAACTGTGTTTTGCAAAGCTCTCTACCCTGACCCCACTGGTGTTTCCCCAACCGTAATGTGATGTGACACCAGTGGTGTCCAAATATCAGCATGGAACATAATCCATAGGTTTGAGGACAATATCCCAAGAACAAGTACTACCTTATTTCCCATAATGTGTTGTGTCCAGAAGCCACTGTTCTATACCTAACATGCAGAGAGAAAAGAGATACATTTTTCTGACCCAGATACAATTGTACTGTTCATTGCAACTAGATTTGTATTGACTTTTTTCAAGTGAAAATTGCACACTTTGGAGAACATTATTTTTAGAATCATGTGTTATAAATGCTTAACTGAGCTTAGGTAGATATTCAAAGCCTTGTTGAATTAGAAATATTCCATGAAGCTAATGCAGCTCTGGGCAGCAGTAAATAATTCATGCTTTGTTTTAATAGTTCTCATTTTAGCATGAATATTCATAGAGTATATGAAGGGGAAATAGAATCACTTAGAATTACTCAAACTCTTGAGAGAAGCAGATAAGATTATTGTTACAAAGATGAAGTAAAGCATTAATCCCCTGATTATTTAAAATAATTACAGTATATAGGTTTAAATTTTGGTGCAATCATCAATGCTGTAAATTAGCATACCTGTCACTGTCATTGACTGGTTGTTTGTACCTTAATTGTTATCAACCTTAATTTTTTAACATAATTGGAACACTAAATGTTATTTTAAAAGATTTTATCTAGCTCCTTAAAATAACTTCCTGAAATAAAGTGTTATGAGGATATAATTTTTGATATTTGATGTAGCAAAGGTAAATGTAGCAAAAGTAAATTTGTCTATTTATGTTTTTGTATACACAGCTACTGTATAAAAGCCCTTACTTATAAACAGTTAAGAGTTTACTAGTCATTACTATCACTATGAATTTATTGAACAAAATAAAAATCTGGGTATCATTTGATCAGAATTTAATAATAGGAAAGTTTTTGATTCATAGTATGATTGAACAAACAGAAATTCATTGACTATTTACTATCTGCAAGGTACTTTGTAAAAAACTAAGGAGAACATATATATGAATAACAAATACCGTCTATCCCCAGAAAGCTAATACTGATGACTACTCATTTACCTAGTTGAGAAGATCATCCAGTAAAACTTGAAAGATACATGGAAATATACAAACTGTAGATTTATTGCAGTCTAGTTCCAAGTGACCAATTCAATACTGTCCACAAAATCTATTGTTCTTTTCTCATAGATTCAAAAAGCTTGCTTTTTTTGTCTCCTTTGACTTAAAAAGCACTTCAAATTTTTGCCTTTCTGTTTGCTCCAGCCTCTTCAAAATCACAGGGGAAGCTAACTCAGACAAAAGATTTAAATGACATGGTGACATATTGATCTCATAACTCTTTATATGAAAGAAACTCAAATGCTATCTTTTATTTTCATTCAAAAACTCTTGCTGACTTTATTTTACTTTGATCCTTATAAAATTTATTTCAAAGCTCATGTTGTTACTATTGTTTCTTTTGTTAGTCTTAAAACAAAATTTTAAAAAAAATTAAAATACTTTGACCTAAATGTAAGTTCCTCATCAGTCATTATGTTTGGCATTGCATGAATTATAAAAATATACTTGAGATTCAAAAAATGCTAACTAAAATTATAATGAATGGTTACATTTAAACTAGGCAGGCCTTAAATAAAATAGAACAAAACATGACTATGGTGAATTTTAGCCTCTTAAAGATATAATGAGAAGGATATAATTTTCTTTTGTCTAATAGTAGACTTGCCAGGCAGAATTAAATCATTTGAGATAGCAAGATAATTCTGAATTCTCGAAATGTGACACAAATCACTGTATCAGGCAGTGCTTATGGAATGACCTTTTGTACTGAGCACCTAAATATAGTATTCATGATAAAAAGCAGGCATCCGAAACTAATCTGAAAATCTATTCGATGGCACACAAAATGTGCTTATTCTTCTTGTTTCATTTTGATTTTTGCTTGGGGGAAACTTATTTAAGCAACATTAGAATCAGGAAAGACTGAGGAGAAAGCTGGATGAACATAGATGGGATCCTTTTCATTTTTATGTATGACCCTACATTCCTCATTGTATCTGTGTCTTAAAAACATCTCCCCGTATACTAATTGCATGATGTTTCATTTCATTTCAATTCATTTCATTTTTATTGAATATGTGTAAAATATATACAACATACCATTCCAAGATTTTTTTTTAACCTAAGTATTTTATAAACTTTGTTATTGTGACATTTTACTAGCCTAGATAATCTGGGAGGTCATTTCAGTGTGTACCCCATTTCAACAAAGGTAAATCCTCCTAGATTAGATATTGGCAGTGGACTCATCTAGAAATGGAAACAGAAGTGGCAGACAAGTAGATTTTTTTAGAGAATGGGAGTAAACTTTGAACATGTTGGATAGAAGACAAGGGAATGAGTAAAAAACTATGAACAAATCCATTAGTTATTCAAGATTCAATTCAGGTAGTAAATAGCATAAGCAGGTTGAGATATACAGGCCATTTGGTGGGCCTACAGAAGTACTCACTGACTGTTGTAAAAAAAAAAAAATCTGTTTTTAGCTACAAGGGTATATAAAGGCTCCACAATATTGTTTGAAAAGATATATTTCACCAGTGAAAACAATGAGAAATAAGGGGCACCTTTGGGAATTCTGTATATCCTTTAAAATTTTCTTGTAATGTCTTAGTATCTAGACATGTCATGTATAATGATTTAAAAAAAAAAACACATATCTGGGTGTCTGTCTCCCTAAATTCTAGTTTCCCAAATGTCTTTTCTCCACTGAACAATTTGGACTTTTTTGTTTTCAGAAAATAAATCATTTTTTATAAATGGCTCAAAGCTTGGCCAAGAATGATGAGAAAGCCCTTATTCTTCCATCAAGGAAGCTTTGTTTCATTTCTTTTTTCACCTGGATCCCTGGCCTGAGGTCTGTAAAAATGATTTTTTTTTCTTTTGTATTTGATGTAGTTGAAAAAAAAAAAATGACAGAAAGCTTCTACTATCAGGAAACAGAATATATATATATATATACACACACACACACACACATATATGTATACACATCAAAATGTGTACCTATAGGTGTATCTAATAAAACTATATACATATATGTACATAGTTTTATTCACATTTAATTCATGTAGTACAGGGAGATAAGAATTTTGTTTGCATGTTTTTAATGCAGTTACTCCTAATTAGAATGTTTACAGTTGAACCATTAAATCCAGGTGATTTTTTTTTTTTTTTCTGCATGGCTTTCAACCTGGAATGTGGAAAAACAAATAAACCTATTACAATTTCCTTTACAATTTTGTTTTGTAACAACTAAAACGTTTAAAGATAATTTAGAGTTATAAAATAATATAATGACATTATTATCACTCTTTTTATTTTGTCTAATTTTTAAATATTTTGCTTCCCCAGGTCTTTTCTGTGAAACAGTGGATTTAGGGGTACATTTTATTCTATAATTACCAAGAAATCACTACTCTTTGGGGGAAAAGTCCTAAGCAAATCCTATTTATTATTACAGAACAAAGCCTTCTAAATTAAATTTCCTCCATTGACTGGTCATTTAAATGTAAAGTGAAGCAATGTCTTTGATATCCTGCTAGGATGCAAACTCCATGCTGGCTAAGAATTCTGTTTCTAAGTTTTAAATCTCAACACCTGAAACAGGCCTGTGCACATAGACAATTTATAATAAATATTGTTATATGCTTAAATAAACTGTTAGAACAAAAAGCTGTATTATATATAGGGAAAAATAAAAGAATCAATTTGTTGCTCAAATTTACAAATTTCTTCATTTTCTCTTTGGCATGTTGAGTGTGTGAATGGGGGAGGTGTGTGTGTGTGTGTGTGTGTGTGCACACGGGTGCATATGTTTGTACTGAGTGTTTTCTAATTTCTACTTGCCATTTGCTATAATCTCTTCTTTCATAATCTTCTTTCACAGGCTTCAGTACTTTTACCTCTTGCCCTAGACTCTTCTTTTCCTCTATGGATTCTCCCTTCTAGGCTATCAAAAAGCTTCCTAACTACCCTTTCCGCCTTTAGAATCTTACTTCTGTGTATCAAAACATCCTTCTAAAAAAAAAGCTTATTATGTAAATTACCTTATTAAAATTTTTATCTTGGTATCCAATGACCACACTACTAAACCCAAAGTGCAGATCGTATTGAAACCTCACTTTCCAGATTGTCCTCCTGTCTTTCTCAACCCAGGCTCTGATACAGATAACTCAGTACACGTTCTGAATGTTATTCATGTTCCAGTATTTCTTTACTTGACCACATGGAGGTCTATTAGGTACACTTTAAAACCTTAGATTTAATGCCAGCTCATCTGTGAGATCTCCTCTGATCTTAACTCCTTCTGACACTCCCAAATACCTTTTTTCCTGCTGTTGTTGTTATGGGTTCGAAATAAGATTTTCTTTCCTAATTATTATTTTTTTAATTTTTATTGGAGCATAGTTGCTTTACAATGTTGTGTTAGTTTCTACTGTACAGCAAAGTGAGTCAGCTATACTTATACATATATCCCTTCTATTTTGGATTTCCTTTCCATTTAGGTCACCACAGAGCATTGAGTAGAGTTCCCTGTGCTATACAGTAGGTTCTCATTAGTTGTCTATTTTATACATAGTATCAGTAGTGTATATATGTCAATCCCAATCTCCCAATTCATCCCACACCCACTTTCCCCCTTGATATCCATACATTTGTTCTCTACGCCTGTATCTCTATTTCTGCTTTGTAAATGAGACTGTCTATACCATTTTTTTCAGATTCCACATATGTGCATTAATATACGATATTTGTTTTTGTCTTTCTGACTTACTTCACTCTGTCTCCAAATACTTTTAAACACTCTCTGCTAGCACACCTCACGATGCCCGCCATTGTTCCTTTATGCACCAGGCTATGCGATGGGTTATCTGTGCAAGCTTATGGTCTATTACCAGGTCTCATGGTTCATAGATGTTATGTACTTGTGGAATGAATGAAAATATATTTTATAATATACATTATTAAATATAAAATGTACAATGGCAAATTATGTGTTTGTATATTACTTTTAATACACTTATTTATATAAAATATTAACATGTTTTATGAAACCATCATGAATGATTTATAGTGATGACAGTCTGTTAATTTGTTTAAATTCAGGCACAAAGAGAAGACTAAGAGAAATCACCCACTCCTTGCTTGATGAGGCAAATTCCATTATTCCAGACCTCTCGCCTTCAAAATTTTACATGCTGAGGATCGTTTTAACTTATCAAACTAATATTTCCAGCACATCCTCTGAGACAATTTTTAAGACCAAGGTATTACTGTCTTGGTAGCAATGGGGAAGAAAATCTATGATTTTAATTTTCTACTTCAAGTAATAGGCAGGGAAAATGTTCATGGGTCTATTGTGTGTAAGGTGGTGAAACACGTGGGGTAGCAGAGATATTTCTTGTGAGATAGATATTTGTTTTGAATAGTCTGTAGTTTATTTTTAATGCCTACAAATACACAGCGCATGCATGCATGTGCACGTGCACAAACACACACACATACACACACACCCCACACACAGGAGAATTACATAGCTTATCTGAATGTAAGTTTCAGTCAAATGGATTTGGGGGTAGATTATAAAATATTCAGTCTTATTTTCCTTTCATTTAAAGATAGTAAATGCACCAGTAGTTCTGTATTTTAGGCACTATTACATCTGCCACTTCCCAACTCGGACTCAGAGAAATCATCTGACGCCACAGTGGTTCATGGGTTGCAAGTCTCCACAGATTAAAAGGAATCATATGCAGGGCGTGGCCTGAGACAAAGTGAGGCAGAATCATTACCTTATAACAGCTATGTTTCAGTCCTCCTGCACATACACTGTGAGAGGGGTTAACCCCAGACTTTGATTTGTTACAGTGGCCATTCCTTGGAAAGCACCAGGTGCCAAAGCCATCTTCATATTCCTCCCTATGGGCAGAAGCAGTCTATGCGGCTGAGGAGGACAAAGAAGCTTTAGGGAGGACCAAAGACTGATAAATTCACCTTTGAAGAAATTTTTGACAACTCCTCTGAAATTACCACCTCATAGACTATGTTCTCTTTAAATGAACTGCTTGACATTTTATCAAATGAAAGTTTTCCTAAAGACTTATTATTCACTATGGATAGAAATTTACTTTTCTGTCTGTCACCACAGTGATATTTATTTATGGAAAGTGGATGAAGTTTCTCAATTTCAATGAGTAAATTCTCAGCGGTAAACCTTGTCCTGAATGTTTAAAGTTCTTGAAAGTTTTCTTTGGAGTTAGTTGTTAACATACTTGATAAATTATATTAATTTCATGTGACCATACTTCAGAAACTATTATAAAAATTCATATTAATTCTCTAAAATAACTTAAAAGAACTCAGCTTACACATAACCATGCATGGGTGGCATGTTAAATATGCATTCATCTTGATATCTACATCTAAAGTTATACTCCTCACTTACTATATATATTGTGTATATATATATATATATATATAGCTATGTAAGTAATCAATTATTATATAATAAATTATTATATAAATAACCAGCAGGTCAGGACCCTGAGCAGAAAGGCAGGTGGAAGGGAAGAGGTAAACAGGAGAGCCAGTTGTTAAACATTTGCTAGCACACCGCTCCACTGAATGTGTCCTTTGAGATTTCCCAAGTTGAGAGTCACTCTGTATTATGCTTTATTATATTTTGGCATATTTTGTTACATATTATTTTAAATGTACCATTTCCAGCCACATACTCCTGCAAAATTCCTAATTATCATTGATAATCACTGTTTTTTGAAGAGTCCAAATAGGAATTTGCTGTGCACCAGACACATTCTAGGCCCTGTGGACACAACATTTTATTCCTTTTCACAAGGATTTGACAGTTTAGTGGGTAACTCCAATTTACTTCAGGTTTCAAATAAACTTACCAGGTGCATATCTGGGGAAGGGTGAGATCTCTAAACTCAGATAGTTCTAAGTGAGAATCAATCCATCCAAATCCCCACAATGATGTATAAATCTGATGTCTTCTTTTCAGAAGGTTTATGTGCTGGCAGCTGGAATTTTGGCTGAAGCCTGAAACATTGTTTGATGGCCATAAGTCAGTATTTTCTGTTTGTTAATTAATAATAGAAAGTCTTATTTTATAATTACACATACAATTTAGAAATAGTGTGTTAACCTGTTTTTAAATGGTCTTTCATAGAAAGATTTCCAGGTAAATCTAGAAATCATCAAATTCAACAAAATAGCATCACTTGGACTTCAGCAAAGAAAAATTGAAAGCCTAATACCAGCTACATTTATCAAAGCAAGGTAGATCATTCAAGTCATAATAAAAAATTTAGAACTAATTCTGTTCTAAATCTGGTCAGTAATTTCTTAAAGTATGTTTTTAGAATTACGTTTAATACTTAAAAACTATGTTATTATTTTAGAACAAATTAGAATTGAAAACCAAAATGCAAATAATTTCTTATAATATCTACATACCTCTCTTCTTATAAGTTAAGTCTGATATTTTACTGTATTTTATAACTGCATTTTAATTTTATCTTTAAATATAGAGACAATAGATCTGTCCTTGACATGGTGACAGAATAGCCTTGAACAAAAGATTAAAGGATTAAGATCATCAGTTTAAAACAAAATTGCTCTGCATTACCAGACACCTGAGAGAACTGATCTTGGGCATATAAACCACTTATCTATTTATCTTTTTATCCATCTATATCTATTTTTTAAATTGCACAGAGTGGCACCTCAATAAAACTGAGGCAAATTGAATTCATTAATGGCAAGCAACAAATGCATTTGATAGCCTGACCCTGTTTTCTTGAAACTGAAACAAAGGAAGACACATCCTCAGAGTTTCATGGGTACAATAATGATGTAAAGTGAAGTGGAGAAAGTCAATATTTCCATCACAGACAGAATATATGCATATGCATCATGTTTTTATTTGGGGGAGAAAAGTATTATAAAAGTAAATGTTCAAGATATTCTTATTAGTATAGGTCCAAAATGTAAAGCAGTAGAGCAGAGGGAGGGGGGCAGTGGCGGGAGAGAAAACATTTAATTCTTTCAAGTTACCTTTGTGATGTTAAAAAGAAAATTGACTGTGGTTTATTAGGCCCTTCCAATAAACACTCAAGAGTTCAGCTAACTGAAAGCAATTGATACTTGTGGAATCAATGGTGCAGTAGAATACCCTAATGGGTATTGTTGGAACTTTTAATTCTCATTATGCAGTTTATTCTTTCAAGGATTATTTGATGGAATTCTTGTTGATGAGTATCTCTAAAGCTTTGCTGCTTAAAAAACTGGTTTATTGAATGGCTTTGCCCTATTTTAGATCAATTTACAGATACCTGCATTATGATTCATGCAAATATAGAAGCATAGAAAAAATGACAAATTTACATAACTTATATAATTTTTATATTCCTTCCACTCCTTTTTCTTTTTTTTTTTGTAACATCTTTATTGGAGTATAATTGCTTTACAATGTTGTATTAGTTTCTGTTGTATAACAAAGTGAATCAGCTATATGTATACGTATATCCCCATATCTCCTCCCTCTTGTGTCTCCCTCCCACCCTCCCTATCCCAACCCTCTAGCTGGTCGCAAAGCACAGAGCTGATCTCCCTGTGCTATGCGGCTGCTTCCCACTAGCTATCTATTTTACATTTGGTAGTGTATGTATGTCAATGCTACTCTCTCACTTCGTCCCAGCTTACCCTTCCCCCTCCCCTTGTCCTCAAGTCCATTCTCTACATCTACGTCTTTATTCCTGTCCTGCCCCTAGGTTCATCAGAACCATTTTTTTTTTTTTTTAGATTCCATATATATGTGTTAGCATACAGTATTTGTTTTTCTCTTTCTTACTTACTTCACTTTGTATGACAGACTCTAGGTCCATTCACCTCACTACAAATAATTCAATTTTGTTTCTTTTATGGCTGAATAATATTCCATTTTATTATATTCCATGTGCCACATCTTCTTTATCCATTCATCTGTCGTTGAACACTTAGGTTGCTTCCATGTCCTGGCTATTGTAAATGGAGCTGCAATGAACATTGTGGTACATGACTCTTTTTGAATTATGGTTTTCTCAGTGTATATGCCCAGTAGTGGGATTGCTGGGTTGTATGGTAGCTCTATTTTTAGTTTTTTAAGGAACCTCCATACTGTTCTCCAGAGTGGCTGTATCCATTTACATTCCCACCAACAGTGCAAGAGGGCTCCCTCTTCTCCACATCCTCTCCACCATTTACTGTTTTTAGATTTTTTGATGATGGCCATTCTGACCACTATGAGTAGTTATTTATCGTTTTGATTTGCATTTCTCTAATGATTAGTGATGTTGAGCATCCTTTCATGTGTTTGTTGGTAATCTGTATATTTTCTTTAGAGAAATGTCTATTTAGATCTTCTGCCCATTTTTGGACTGGGTTGTTTGTTTTTTTGATATTGAGCCACATGAGCTGCCTGTATATTTGGGGGATTAATCCTTTGTCAGTTGCTTTGTTTGCAAATATTTTCTCCCATTCTGAGAGTTCTCTTTTTGTCTTGTTTATGGTTTCCTTTGCTGTGCAAAAGCTTTTAAGTTTCATTAGGTCCCATTTGTTTATTTTTGTTTTTATTTCCATTTCTCTGGGAGGTGGGTCAAAAAGGATCTTGCTGTGATTTATGTCATAGAGTGTTCTGCCTATGTTTTCCTCTAAGAGTTTTATAGTGTGTTAGGAAGTGTTCTAATTTCATTCTTTTACATGTAGCAGTCCAGTTTTCCCACCACCACTTATTGAAGAGGCTGTCTTTTCTCCATTGTATACTCTTGCCTCCTTTATCAAAGATATGTGTGTGGGTTTATCTCTGGGCTTTTTATCCTGTTCCATTGATCTATATTTCTGTTTTTGTGCTGGAATACATCCAAACTCCAATGACCATGTTTCATTAAAAGTGATTGTAATTAAGAGTTTCAGTGGGCTAACTTGTGATTGAATCACTCAGTGACCTGCATATGTCTCATGAGATTCAATCTTAACTGTACTTCATTGTACATTTCTCATTTGCATTTTCACTGCCAGTTCTTTAAAATGAATTATCTTTCATAATTCACATATGCATACCCAAACCTGGTCTTTCTGTTTTGAAACAACTGTAATTTTAGCAAAGGATTCAATGGAGGGAAAATAAAAACCTTCCGTGTGGAAGCAGGCAAAAAGAAAAATTACAGGAGTGGCCAATTGCTTGCATTAATTACAGTGTGGATGGGGAAGGACCAGTCAGAAGTCACTTCTTCAAACGAATTCCTCTTCTCCTTCTCTGTCTCCTCTTTCGTTTATAAAACATTGTTTGCTTTATTTATTTTTTTTCTTTCCTTCTTTCCCTAGGCTAGCAAAAGAATTATCTTTTCACCTTAGTCTAATTCCAGCAATACTCATGTTTTAGTCATGAGAAGTTAGGGCAAGAGTGGTCTGGTTCTTCTCTCCTTGGATTAATAATGTTTAATGTCTTTGAACACTACTTTGCAATTATGTTAAAGGATTTACTTCCTCCCCCCTCACATATTTCTGACAAACACACACACATACTCTGACACATATATGCACCACATTGCCTTGCTTAAGACAATCTTTTATGCTAAGTAAATATTTCTGAACATATTTCTGTAAAGCAGAAGGTTCTTACCATCTAAGAAAGCATTTGGGAGGAGGGGAGATAGAATAAAAATATATTATTTTTTAACCTTCTAGTATCCTAGTATTCAAGAAATAGTAATGAGACATAGGAGTAACATTAAATATGTTGAAATCTATCTTTTAAGTATGTCTTATTATAATCATGACAGTGTGATATTGGCAAAAGGGTAGACAAATAGATCAATGAAAAGAATAGAGGCCCAGAATATACCCACATAAACATAGTCAACTGACTTTTGACAAAAGAGCTAAGGCAATATATAAAACGTGGCAAAGATAGTCTCTTCAACAAATGGCAATGGAACAACTGGACATTCACATGCAAATAAATGAATCTAGACACAGATCTTACACCCTTCACATAAATTAACTCAAAATGGCTTACAGATCTAAATGTAAAATGCAAAACTACAAAACTCCTAGAAGATAACATGGGAGAAAACCTAGATGACCTTGCATATGACAATGACTTTTTAGATACAACACCAAAGGCATGATCCACGAAATAAATAATTGATAAGCTGGACTTCATTAAAATTTAAAACTTCTGCTCTTTGAAAGACACTGTCAATAGAAGGAGAAGACAAGCCACAGACTGGGAGAAAAAATATTTTCAAAAGACACATCTGATAAAGCACTGTCATCTAAAATATACAAAGAACTCTCAAACTCAATAATAAGAAAATAACCTACGGGCTTCCCTGGTGGGGCAGTGGTTGAGAGTCCGCCTGCCGATGCAGGGGACACGGGTTCGTGCCCTGGTCCGGGAAGATCCCACATGCCACGGAGTGGCTGGGCATGTGAGCCATGGCTGCTGAGCCTGCGCGTCCGGAACCTGTGCTCCGCAACGGGGGAGGCCACAACAGTGAGAGGTCGGTGTACCGCAAAAACAAACAAACAAACAAACAAAAAAACCCAAAAACATTAAAAAAAAGGGCCAAAGACCTTAATAGACACATCACAAAAGAAGATATATAGATGGCAAATAAACATATGAAAATAAGCTTCATATCCTATGTCGTTAGGCAAATACAAATGAAAACAACGAGATACCACTATACACCTATTAGAACAGCCAAAATCCGGAACAATGATACCATCAAACCCAGGCTCCAATGTGGAGCAATAGGAACGCTCATTCATTGCTGGTGGGAATTAAAAATGATACAGTCACTTTGGAAGACAATCTTATCATACGATCCAGCAATTATGATCCTTGGTATTTACGCAAAGTTGTTGAAAACTTATGTTCACACAAAAATCTACACACAAATATTTATAGCAGCTTTCTTCATAATTGCCAAAACTTGGAAGCAACCAAGATGTCCATCAGTAGGTGAATGGGTAAATAAAGTGTGGTACATCCAGACAATGGAAAATTATTCAGTGCTAAAAAGAAATGAGCTATCAAGCCATTAAAAGACATGGAGGAAACTTAAATGCATATTATTAAATGAAAGAAGCCAATCTGAAATGGCTATGTACTGTGTGAACTATATGACATTCTCTAAAAGGCAAAACAACGGAAACAGTAAAAAGATAAGTGGTTGCCAGAGGTTGGGGATATTGAAGGATGAATAGGCAGAGCACAGAAGATTTTTAGGGCTGTGAAAAGACTTTGTATGATACCATAATGAAATATATACCTGTCATAATACTTTTGTCTATACCCATGGAAAGTATACCACCAAGAGTGAACTATAAACTATGAACTTCAGGGGATTATGATGTGTCAGTGTAGGTTATCAGTTATAAAATGTATACCATTCTGATGGGGGGCAATGATAATAGAGGAGGCTATGCATGTGTGTGGACAGGGGGTATATGAGAAATCTCTGTACATTCCTCTCAAATTTTCTGTAAACCTTAACATGAACCAAAAAGAAAAAATAAGTCTTAATTTAAAAAATGCTTTAGTGAAAGTAATTATGTAGCATGTATGACATGAGAAGGAAAATCTAAAATTTGGCTAGTCAACTCTTTCTCAGGATAGTTTCAGACTGAATAATTTTATTATGCTCAACATCTCAACAGTGTTTATATCCATGTAAGAAAGACTTGAAATAATATGAAAGTGAGTTCCAACATTTTTATTACATCTCCAATAAGATTCCAATTCTCTGGGTTTTATCCAATTTGAATCTGCTGGGACTCCATTCCAGATGCACATGTAAAACGAGACAGAATTTGTTGACAGCACTTTTCTTTTTTATCTAATCAGTAACCAGTTTATCCTGGGAGGCTATATGCACTTAATCCACTGTCTATATCTTAGTTTTTTGGTCTATGCCTGGCAATCATGGAATTCTAAAAATTGATCTGGAGATTCTACACTGAAATAAAGTTAGGCCGGAGTAAAATCACATAGTCCAGATAGCAAATAATTCTATGGGTTTCTCTAGGTCAATTCTGAAAATCTGGAAAACATAAGGAATTTGCAGAAGCTACAGCCATTCCTGTTTTCTTTGTACTACTCATTTTCTTGGTTTACTTTATCAATGGGGAATATGGTGGTTGGCTGGTGCAATGGTTAGAGAGAACAATTTTTTCAAGAGAAGAAAATAGTCCAGAAGAGAAATATGTGAAAGCCAGTAAACATTTTAAATCTCTTTGACCCCATCTTCTACTTGGTTTTTTCTCACTCTATCTGCTGTAGCTATCCTGGCCTCCTGTCTGCCCTTTGAACACACCAGGACCTCTCCTGACTAAGGACCTTTGTACTTGCTTTGCTTTCTAAGAAACACTTACCTCAGAAATACATATGGTTCACTCTCACACTTCTTTTAGGTGTTTTTCAGGTATCCCCTTGACCATTCTATTTCAAATATATCCCACACTATTCTTGTGCTTCCTATTCTTTTTCTTCTGTCTCAATTTCTCCAGCTATTAACATTTTATATATTATACATTCTTCTAAGATATTTTTAATTATCTGACTTTCTCCACTGGAACGCAAGCTCCATTAGGGCAGGTATTTTCTCTGTTTTATTCCCTGAGTTATACTCTTCACCATGAATAGTACCTGAAACTTCTTAGGCTGTTATAAATATTTGCTGAATGATTAAATAAATGATAATACCTTTATAAACATAGGGAAGGTAATTTAAATGGATAATTATTTTCTTTTTTGAAAGTTTGATACCATATTTAATGAACTGGTTCTCTTTGCTATGAAAGTGGAACATAACACTTTGAGTTATATCTTCCTTTTTGCTCTCCTAAACTTGTACTTCAAGTACAGATTTTAAAAAAATACAAAATTGCTACTATAATTAAAAATCCTAGAAATGCCTATAAAAATTATCAAACAATCCAACATTTTAAAAATGACTTCCCAGTTTCTCTGTTATCTGCAGTATCTCAAATATTACTAAAAGTTTATATATGCATACTTTTTATATGTTCAAGTTGATAAATATTCTCGTTAAGAGCACTAAAAGAGTGCTATATTTATATTTTTGCATAAAAATAAAAAGTTTAAAGACATATGCACCATTAAACATAACATTAAAGATAATGTTCATAGCAGTACTATTTACAATAGCCAAGACATGTAGGAAACCTAAGTGTCCTTTGACAGACGAATGGATAATGAAGATGTGGTATATATACACAATGGAATACTACTCAGCCATAAAAAAGAATGAAATAATGCCATTTGCAGCAACATGGATGGAACTACAGATTGTCATAGTAAGTGAAGTAAGTCAGAAAGAGAAAGACAAATACGACATGATATCACTTTAGATATGTGGAATCTAAAATATGACACAAATGAACTTATTTACAGAACAGAAGCAGACTCACAGGCATAGAAAATAAAACTATGGTTACTAAAAGGGAAAGGTAAGGGAGGGATAAATTAGGAGTTTGAGATTAGCAGATACAAACTACTGTATATAAAATAGATAAAATAACAGGTCTACTGTATAGCATGAGAAACTAGATTTAATATCCTGTAACAAACTGCAATAGAAATGGATATGAAAAATCTCATGTATATTATATATCACTTTGTACACCAGAAAAATAACACAACATTGTAAATCAACTATACTTCAATAAAAAAATCAACTTTGATTTATATGCACTGCTGTGAACAGAAACTTCAAGTACTATGTTGATTATATTTTGAAAAGACTTTCCAGAGTAGAAATTATCTAACTGCAATAATCATTGTGGAGCAGGAATTTATAATCGGATATTGGTCGTTGCATGCAATATAACACTGCTATTTCAATTTGATCTTAATGTATTTACCTTTCCAAACAATGCTCTTAAAGCAATCAAGGGGACAAGAAGTCATAACATACCCATGAGTGAGAACAAACAAAGGCATCAACTGAAACCCAGAAATGCTGCTAGTTAGTTATGGAAATATAAAATCATTGTTAAGGCTTATGTTATGTCTGACTCACTGATCCAGATGTCAAAGGAATGCATGAGTCAGTAAGACAGACTGTTTTCTTCTACTCTAAGGGTCCCAAATTGTCATTTCGGATTCTTTATCTGGATTTTGTTGCTATTAATTAGCAACAAAATCCAGATAACTGCTCTATAACAAATTTCCTCATTTATTTGCATGGGCAGGCCGATAAATAACTGAGTTAAGGTGACAGGTTCTGAGTCTTTATCAGCTGTTGAACTCAGAGCAAAGTTTTGTAAAGAATAATAATGGAAGAGAGCAAATAAATTAACTCAATCTACAATTTTTAAATATATAAAAAATACTTTCCTATTAAACCCACAGTAAACATCCTAATTAGCACCAGCAGAAACATCATACCCCACACCTTGAAGCAGAATGAAAAAAAAAGTTAGTGTCCTATCAAGAATGTGCATCAGTGTTACAACTGTGGCCCATTTATACCACAAAACAAACTGGCTCCTCACAGACATATCAATGGTATAGACAGGGGTTCTTGAATCTTCCAGGATATCAGAGTCACTCAGACAGTTTATTAAAACAGAGTACTAGGCGCTCTCCCGGAGTTCCTGATCCAGTAGGTCTGGAAGAGGACTCCATATTTGCCTTTCTAGAAAGTTCTTAGGTAATGTTGATGCTGCTGGTCCAGGAACTACACTTTGGTTATAAACAATTTGAGTTGTGCAATCATGGTTTTGAAAATATCTTAAAGGTATCTAATCTATTTCTCTAATTCAAATTTTAATCATCCCTGATGGTGAATTCATTATTAAATGTGAGCAACTACCATGTGGTAGACATGGAGCTGGATGCTAGTGATACACTAGTTAATTATCTCCCTTAAGGAGTTCATGGTCTTGAGTGGGAAAGACACATGTCAAGATAATTATTATGCAGTGTTTTTATAGAAGAATGCACAGAGGATATAGACTCTGAAGCTCTACTAAAAACTATATAATAGCAGAGCAACATGGTCAAGGTTGAATTTTTAGATTTATCTCTCTGACCTGACAGGGAGCAGGGGAGTTAGAAATGAGTTAGACAATGATTGCAAAAATCCAAGTCAGAGACAGTGATGGTGCTTAAAACCCTTCAACTTTTCCATATTGCATTTGGCATAAAGTATAAATGCCTAAAAATGGTGGAACATCGTTCTGAATGACTGGGTGTCTACTTTCTTGTACAACATTGTCTCCTTGTTTTGGCTTCCCCCATCCCCATTTGATAGTAATACAATATTAAAAAATTTAGTCCTGTGTAATCTCATTCAGTCTCTCAAGCTCACAAGTTTCTCTCACCTCTCAACTTTTACACATTCTTCGTTTAGACCAGGACAGCTCTTCACCACCCTCCTCACCGTAGTTAATCACTAATATTTTTATCTCAGTGAATATGTCTCTTCTTACGGATCCATTCCTTTCTCTTATTCTTCCTGTCTCCCTCACCACCATCACTTCCCAGGTAGTGCAGAAGCTCTTTCTCATCTTTGTTCATTTCTCCATAGATTTTACTAGAGAAGCAGCCTCCTGAGGGCTGAGACTAAGGTCTTTATCAGTGTAGTTCTCAGAAAGCTCAGCTCACAATAAATACACAATTAATATGTGTAGTTTTAATGAAGAACTTATGAGGGACACAAGAAAGTAATAGACTAAGATGTAAGAGAAAAACCAATTGATTGTAATGTCAAGGTAGCTAACAATTGGAAGGAATAATCAGAAGGTCCAGAAAAATATGGACTTAAGAAACATCCAATAGTTTTAACTAGGAATACTGTTGGTGAGCTTGCAGTGATATCAGCAGAGTAATGAAGACAAAGTCAATACTAGGAGTTGAAGATTCCTACACATTTTTATGCAATATTTAGTTGAATCTTTACAATCACTGTATAAAACCATTAGCACCATTTTACAGATGACATAACTAAAGCTGAGAAATATTAAGTAACTGGCCAAAGGTCACAAAGCTAGAAAATGGCAGAGTTAAACCTGAAATATCAGACTCTAAGAGGCAAGCTTCAATGTAATTTGTACAATCTTCCCTCCTATTACATAATTGAATAACTAAATCAATGAAAAAAAGAAAAAACAAGTACTCATACTGAGCCTGCTATGCAGCATGCCTTGTGGTATGTACTGGTTCCTATCTTCAGTTTTCTATTCCTTTTCAAGTACATTGATTTGAACTTATCCTATAAAACATCATTTACATTTTTGAAACGTATCTCCACTTTACTGAATTTAATTTTGATAACTCTGTTGTTGTTGTCAAAACATCTATTGCATTCCACCTTTCCACAGTATGACCTCACCTGCATATTTAACGAGTATGCTTTTCTTTATCTGAACCGCAATTGATCGTCTTAAACACAGAGAATGAACTCAAAGATGCAAATGGACTCATGTTTGATGTCCCAATTCTTTCTTGTTTGCGGACAAAGGAAGTTATTGCAGTTTGGATCACCTCCATGTGGCTATTAAGAGGACTACAGTTTGTATGACTAAGTTATTTAATCTCAGATTTGGAATAAAGCGTGATGTATGTCAGACAATTTCTGCAATGTTATCAAGTTCTAGAGTCACACCATAGCATTAGTTTAAATGGACCCCCACTTTTTAGAAAAAAAATGGTTATTGTGGGCATTAGAAGGATGTTCTTTCCCTCTTTCTCCTTTCATATGGCAAACAAAATAAGCAAATAAAAAGTCTAAACTTACAAGCTTTTCAGAATCCATCTGTTGAAATGATTTTAGACAACCCTATTCACACACGGTCATGGGGTGGTTTCAGGAAGAAGTTAGGGACAAATGTGAAGACAAGCATGAAAGCTTTTTTGTACTGTGATCTTTCAGCTAGAAGTCAGGGATAATAGAAAAGGGAGACTGAGTCTAAAAATAACCTGGATAAGTGATTTTTTTAATTAGTAGGTGGAGGTAGTTGAGAATAAAATGAAAAATCACTTGAAAAACTATGGACTTTTGGTGAAGACTGAGACAAATATAACCAGTGACCAGAACACAACAGATACCAATAATATTAAGACCCTGAAAGCAGAGGATGTAGCCCATGGAGCCCTGGAAGATGAAAGGTTCACCCTAATCCCCTTTGTGAAAGCAGATTTTCTACAGAGAGGAGGTTTTAGTCTTGGGACCATGAAATTTATAAAGAAAGAGTGTTATTTCCCCTTATTTCCTTCCTCATTATCCTCCCCCCATCCCCTGTAGATCTAAAACCTCTGAGAGTCTAGTGAGAAGACAGATAATATTTGGCATGATGTAGAAAAGGAAAATGATAAAGTGAATTAACATCTCTGTTTTATGTTAAAAAATAAAACTTTTGCAAAGTAGGTTCCATCATGCACATCATTTAATGAGTAGTTGAGACTTCACCTAAAGTAATAAATCAGGCTGAAAAGAGATAGTTGCTAAAAATAGTACACTCCAATATCTGTTTTCAACAACCTTTGCAAACAATCTTCCTCTGCTTTTAATATAAGCTATGCTCATTAGTAAGACTGTACCACTTACTGCCCCTCAAATAAACTTTGGCACAACTTCATTTGTATAATCCTTTACTTCTTTTATATTTAATGATACTCCTCTCAAATCAGTCTCTGCTCTTCCAAGGCTTCTGTAGTCATAGAGACTTAGTATTTTCTTTCTCTAAATCTCATGACACACATGGCCAGAACCAGTCATTGGGCAAGTAGAGTGCAGGCCCTGTGTCATTAGTTACTTTTGAGTGTACATATCACACATTCCAGTGAGAAATCCTGAACTCCAACTTCATTAGTTGGTTAATAACTTAGAATAAAGGACTAATAAATTATTGTTTTACTCTTCATTTGATTTTAAGAAATGCTTCCTTTGATGAATTTCTTTCTCTTTCAGCCCTAAAGTGATAATTCTACAAAAGGCTGAATGCTTGTGTTCCCCCTAAATTCATATATTGAAGCCTAATCCCCAATGTGATGGTATGTGGTGGGGCCTTTGGAAGGTTGAGTGGGTCATGAGAGTGGAGTCCTCATGAATGGGGTTAGTGCCCTTATAAAGGAGACCTCCTAGAGCTCCCTTGCCCTTCTGCCATATGAGGACATTGTCCATGAACTAAGAAATAAACTCTCACCAGACACTGAATCTACCATCGCTTTGATCTTAGACCCCCCAGCCCTCCAGAGCTACGACAACTACATTTCTGTTTTCACACGCCACCCAATGTATGGTATTCTGTTATAGCAGATTGAATGGACCAAGACAGATTCTAAAGAATAATTTCTTAACTTTTATTTATGTGTTTATTTACTTACTTATTTATTTTACATTGCCTAGTGTAGACAGCAGCTTTCAGTTTTTATTTTTGTGCTAAGATCCAACAGCCTAAAGAACATTTCCTTTTGGATACTAGAATATCACCATAAACTACTCGTTTAAACCAATTATTCTTTCTTGTAATGTCCTAGGTTTTATTATTCTTTCCATGTTGGTCTCCTAAACTAAGTTGAAAAATATGCCATATTTTTCATTCTTTAGGAGAATTTGTATGTGTTTTATGTTATTCTTCATTAAGTAATTGTTCAGATTTATCAGTGAAGACAATTAATCATGAAGTTTCACTTGTGAAAAGTTTTTGATTAGAAATTTAATGTCTTTCATAGATGTAAGACTGTTCAGATTTTAAATATCTTTCTGCATAATTCTGGGTAAGTTGAGTTTTTCTAAGAATTTTTTTCCATTAATTTGTAGCACCAAATTGATTATTATATCTCATTATTTTATTTTATTTTTTTTTGCGGTACGTGGGCCTCTCACTGCTGTGGCCTCTCCCGTTGCGGAGCACAGGCTCCGGACGCGCAGGCTCAGCGGCCATGGCTCACGGGCCCAGCCGCTCTGCGGCATGTGGGATCTTCCCGGATTGGGGCATGAACCCGTGTCTCCTGCATCGGCAGGAGGACTCTCAACCACTGCGCCACCAGGGAAGCCCTCATCATTATATTTTAACATCTAGATTATATAGTAATGTTCCTATTTTTCATTTCTAATATTGATTTTGTATACCTTCTTTTTATTCTTAATCAGTCTTGATAGGATTTATAAATTCATCAGCTTTTTAAAGAATAAAATTTTAGCTTTGCTGGTCATTTCTAGTATACTTTGGTTTTTATTTAGTTAATTACTATTGTAAACTTTATTTTCAGTGCTTATCCTTTCTTTAAGTTTAATTTCTTCTTCCTCTTCTACCTTCTACTTTTTTTTTTTTTTTTGCATTACTGTTTCCCATATTTTTATTCTGTGTGTGTTGACTTACATGCAGTTTCTGAAATAGTACAGGAAGGACTCTTTTATCCTTCTCTCAGTTTCCCCCAGTAGTAACATGCTGCATAACAATAGTACAATATCACAGGCTGTTGTTTTTCCTTTCTATAATTCACACCATGATTGGATTTGATGGCATTTTATCAGTACTTTGGTCAAGTTATTCAACCTCTCAGTAACTGTTAATATCTTCTTGTCAAAAACAATAATTACCACACATCTACCATGTGAATTTTTCTAATAGTAAAATTTTCATAATGTCAGGTACATTTATAATTTTTTAAAATCCAAATTATATTCTTCTACATTTTATTAAGTTGTTTCCTGCACCTTTCCTCAAGGGGCAATCTACTTTTTTCTCCCATTGGCCTCATGCTTGCCATGAATCCTATGAGCTCACTAATTTCCTCCCTTCTGTCTATTCATGATGCAAATCGATTCAACTCTTTAAAGTAGGACCCTAGTCATCAGCAAATCTAAAACTTATGTTATTATTGTATATCATCTAGGGCAAGGAATATTAAAGATATCATACTAAATGTTTAAAGATGCTAGAAAATTATGATTAATAAAACTTATTTTAAATAAGTTCTACTGTCTTCATGACTCCCATAGCTCTACATTTTCTTTGAACTGGTCACACTTTGGCCAATACCAAAAAATTTAGAGTGCTTGTTTATGTACTTTAGTATTTGTTGCTTAACATGTGATAATCTTATCAGACTAATGATTTAAAGATATAGAAAACAAGCTATTGATTGGAAACAAGACTGCAGAGTAGAAGGACGTGCTTTCACTCTCTCTTGCAAGAGCACCAGTATCACAACTAGCTGCTGGACAATCATTGACAGGAGGACACTGGAACTCACCAAAAATATACCCCACAACCAAGGACAGAGAAAAAGCCACAGTGAGATGGTAGGAGGGGTGCAATCACACTAAAATCAAGTCCCATAACTGCTAAGTGGGTGACTCACACACTGGAGAACACTTATACCACAGAAGTTCACCCACTGGAATGAAGGTTCTGAGCCCCACGTCAGGCTTCCCAACCTGGGGGTCTGGCAACAGGAGGAGGAATTCCTAGAGAATCAGACATTGAAGTCTACAGGGATTTGATTGCAGGACTTCAACAGAACTGGGGGAAACAGAGACTCCACTCTTACAGGGCAAACACAAAGTGGTGTGTGCATCGGGACCCAGAGGAAGGAGCAGTGACCCCAGGGGAGATTGAACCACACCTATCTGCTAGTGTTGGCGGGTGCCTGCGGAGGCGGGGGCTGGCTGTAGCTCACCATGTGGACAAGGACACTGGCAGCAGAAGTTCTGGGAAGTACTCCTTGTTTTGAACCCTCCCAGGGTCCGCCATTAGCCCCACCAAAGAGCCCGGGTAGGCTCCAGTGTTGGGTTGCCTCAGGCCAAACAACCAACAGGGAGGGAACCCAGCCCCATCCAACAGCAGTCAAGCGGATTAAAGTTTTACTGAGTTCCACCCACCAGAGCAACACTCAGCTCTACCCACCACCAGTCCCTCCCAGCAGGAAACTTGCATAAGCCCCTTAGATAGCCTCATACACCAGACAGCAGACAGCAGAAGAAAAAAGAACTACAACCCTGCAGCCTGTGGAACAAAAACCACGTTCACAGAAAGATAAACAAGATGAAAAGGCAGAAGCCTATGTACAAGATGAAGGAACAAAATAAGACCCCAGAAAAACAACTAAATGAAGTGGAGATAGGCAACCTTCCAGAAAAAGAATCCAGAATAATGACAGTGAAGATGATCCAGGACCTCGGAAAAAGAATGGAGGCAAAGATGGAGAAGATGCAAGAAATGTTTAACAAAGACCTGGAAGAATTAAAGAACAAACAAAAAGAGGTGAACAAAACAATAACTGAAATGAAAACTACACTAGAAGGAATCAATAGCAGAATAACTGAGGCAGAAGAACGGATAAGTGACCTTGTAAGACAGAATGGTGGAATTCACTGCTGCAGAACAGAATAAAGAAAAGAGAATTAAAAGAAATGAAGAAAGCCTAAGAGACCTCTGGGACAAAATTAAACATAACAACATTCGCATTATAGGGGTCCCAGAAGGAGAAGAGAGAGAGAAAGGACAAGAGAAAATGTTTGAAGAGATTATGGTTGAAAACTTCCCTAACATGGGAAAGGAAATAGCCACCCAAGTCCAAGAAGCACAGAAAGTCCCATACAGGATAAATCCAAGAAGAAACATGCTGAGACACATAGTAATCAAATTGGCAAAAATTAAAGACAAAGAAAAATTATTGAAAGCAGCAAGGGAAAAATGACAAATAACATACAAGGGAACTCCTATAAAGTTAACAGCTGATTTCTCAGCAGAAACTCTACAAGCCAGAAGGGAGTGGCATGATATACTTAAAGTGATGAAAGGGAAGAACCTACAAGCAAGATTACTCTACCCGGCAAGGATCTCATTCAGATTCGACAGAGAAATCAAAAGCTTAACAGACGAGCAAAAGCTAAGAGAATTCAACGCCACCAAACCAGCTCTACAATAAATACTAAAGGAACTTCTCTAAGTGGGAAACACAAGAGAAAAAAAGGACCTACAAAAACGAACCCAAAACAATTAAGAAAATGGTAATAGGAACATACATATTGATAATCACCCTAAACGTGAATGGATAAAATGCTCCGACCAAAAGACACAGGCTTGCTGAATGGATTAAAAAACAAGATCCATATATATGCTGTCTACAAGAGACCCACTTCAGACCTAGAGACACATTCAGACTGAAAGTGAGGGGAAGGAAAAAGATATTCCATGAAAATGGAAATCAAAAGAAAGCTGGAGTAGCAATTCCCATATCAGACAAAATAGACTTTAAAATAAAGACTATCACAAGAGACAAAGAAGGACACTACCTAATGATCAAGGGATCAATCCAAGAAGAAGGTATAACAATTGTGAATATTTATGCAGCCAACATAGGAGGACCTCAATACATAAGGTAAATACTAACAGCCATAAAAGAGGAAATTGACAGAAACACAATCATAGTAGAGGACTTTAACACCCCACTTTCACCAATGGACAGATCATCCAAAATGAAAATTAATAAGGAAACACAAGCTTTAAATTATATATTAAACAAGATGGACTTAATGGATATTTATAGGACATTCCATCCAAAAACAACAGAATACACATTCTTCTCAAGTGCTCATGGAACATTCTCCAGGATAGATCATATCTTGGGTTACAAATCAAGCCTCAGTAAATTTAGGAAAATTGAAATTGTATCAAGTACCTTTTCCGACCACAATGCTATGAGACTAGATATCAATTACAGGAATAAATTTGTAAAAAAATACAAACACATGGAGGCTAAACAATACACAACTTAATAACCAAGAGATCACTGAAGAAATCAAAGAAGAAATAAAAAAAATACCTAGAGACATATGAAAATGAAAACACGAAGAACCAAAACCTATGGGATGCAGCAAAAGCAGTTCTAAGAATGAAGTTTATAGGAATACAATCCTACCGTAAGAAACAAGAAACATCTCAAATAAACAACCTAACCTTATACCTAAAGAAATTAGAGAAAGAAGAATAAAAAAACTCCAAAGTTAGCAAAAGGAAAGAAATCATAAAGACCAGATCAGAAATAAATGAAAAAGAAATGAAGGAAATGATAGCAAAGATCAATAAAACTAAAAGCTGGTTCTTTGAGAAGATAAACAAAATTGATAAACCATTAGCCAGACTCATCAAGGAAAAAAAGGGAGAAGACTCAAATCAATAGAATTAGAAATGAAAAAGGAGAAGTAACAAATGACACTGTAGAAATACTAAGGATCATGAGAGATTACTACAAGAAACTCTATGCCAATAAAATGGACAACCTGGAAGAAATGGACAAATTCTTAGAAATGCAAAACCTGCCGAGACTGAACCAGGAAGAAATAGGAAATATGAACAGACAAATGACAAGCACTGAAATTGAAACTGTGATTAAAAATCTTCCAACAGGGGCTTCCCTGGTGGAGCAGTGGTTGAGACTCCACCTGCCGATGCAGGGGACACGGGTTCGTGCCCCAGTCTGGGAAGATCCCACATGCCGCGGAGCGGCTAGGCCCGTGAGCCATGGCCACTGAGCCTGTGCGTCCAGAGCCTGTGCTCCACAATGGGAGAGGCCACAACAGTGAGAGGCCCATGTACTGCAAAAATAAAATTTAAAAAATCGTCCAACAAACAAAAGCTCAGGACCAGATTGCTTCACAGGTGAATTCTATCAAACATTTAGAGAAGAGCAAACACCTATCCTTCTCAAACTCTTCCAAAATATAGCAGAGGGAGGAACACTCCCAAACTCATTCTATGAGGACACCATCACCCTGATACCAAAACCAGACAAAGATGTCACAAAGAAAGAAAACTACAGGCCAATATAACTGATGAACATAGATGTAAAAATCCTCAACAAAACACTAGCAAACAGAATCCAACAGCATATTAAAAGGATCATACACCATGATCAAGTGAGGTTTACCCCAGGAATGCAAGGATTCTTCAATATATGCAAATCAATCAATGATATACACCATATTAACAAATTGAAGGAGAAAAACAATATGATCATCTCAATCAGTGCAGAGAAAGCTTTTGACAAAATTCAACACCCATTTATGATAAAAACCCTCCAGAAAGTAGGCATAGAGGGAACTTTGCTCAACATAATAAAGGCCATGTATGACAAAACCCACAGCCAACATCGTAGTCAATGGTGAAAAATTGAAACCATTTCCACTAACATCAGGAACAAGACAAGGTTGCCCATTCTCACCACTATTATTCAACATTGTCTTGGAAGTTTTAGCCACAGCAATCAGAGAAGAAAAAGAAATAAAAGGAATCCAAATCAGAAAAGAAGAAGTAAAGCTGTCACTGTTTTCACATGACATGGTACTATACATAGAGAATCCTACAGATGCTACCAGAAAACCACTAGAGCTGATCAATGAATTTGGTAAAGTGTCAGGATACAAAATTAATGCACAGAAATCTCTAGCATTCCTATACACTAATGATGAAAAATCTGAAAGTGAAATTAAGAAAACACTCCCATTTACCATTGCAACATAAAGAATAAAATATCTAGGTATAAACCTACATAAGGAGACAAAAGACCTGTATGCAGAAAACTATAAGACAGTAATGAAAGTAATTAAAGATGATACAAATAGATGGAGAGATATACCATGTTCTTGGATTGGAAGAATCAACAGTGTTAAAATGACTTTACTACCCAAAGCAATCTATAGATTCAATGCAATCCCTATCAAACTACCAATGACATTTTTCACAGAACTAGAACAAAAAATTTCGCAGTTTGTATGGAAACACAAAAGACCCCGAATAGCCAAAGCAAACTTGAGGAAGAAAAACGGAGCTGGAGGAATCAGGCTCCCTGACTTCAGACTATACTACAAAGCTACAATAATCAAGACAGCATGGTACTGGCACAAAAACAGAAATATAAATCAATGGAACAGCATAGAGAACAGAGATAAACCTATGCACATATTGTCACCTTATCTTTGATAAAGGAGGCAAGAATATACAGTGGAGAAAAGACAGCCTCTTCAATAAGTGGTGCTGGGAAAACTGGACAGGTACATGTAAACGTATGAAATTAGAACACTCCTTAACACCATACACAAAAATAAACTCAAAATGGATTAAAGACCTAAATGTAAGGCCAGACACTATCTAACTCTTAGAGTAAAACCTAGGCAGAACACTCTATGACATAAATCACAGCAAGATCCTTTTTGACCCATCTCCTAGAGAAATGGAAATAAAACAAAAATAAACAAATTGGACCTAATGAATATTAAAAGCTTTTGTACAGCAAAGGAAATCATAAACAAGATGACAAGATAGTCCTCAGAATGGGAGAAAATATTTGCATATGAAGCAACCGACAAAGGATCAATCTCCAAAATTTACAAGCATCTCATGCAGTTCAATGTCAAAAAAACAAACAACCCAATCCAATTATGGGCAGAAGACCTAAATAGACATTTCTCCAAAGAAGATATACAGATTGTCAACAAATACATGAAAGAATCCACAACATCATTAATCATTAGAGAAATGCAAAACATAACTACAATCAGATATCATCTCACACCGGTCAGAATGGCCATCATCAAAATATCTAGAAACAAAAAATGCTGGAGAGGGTGTGGAGAAAAGGGAACCCTCTTTCACTGTTGGTGGGAATGTAAATTGATACAGCCATTATGGAGAACAGTATGGAGGTTCCATAAAAAACTAAATATAGAACTACCATAGGACCCAACAATCCCACTACTGGGCATATACCCTAAGAAAACCATAATTCAGAAAGAGTCATGTACCAAAATGTTCATTGCAGCTCTATTTACAATAGCCTGGAGATGGAAACAACCTAAGTGTCCATCATCGGATGAATGGATAAAGAAGATGTGGCACATATATACAATGGAATATTACTCAGCCATAAAAGAAACGAAATTGAGTTATTTGTAGTGAGGTGGATGAACCTAGAGTCTGTCATACAGAGTGAAGTAAGTCAGAAAGAGAAAAAGAAATACTGTATGCTAACACATATATATGGAATCTAAGGGAAAAAAAAGGTCATGAAGAACCTAGGAGCAAGACAGTAATAAAGACACAGACCTACTAAAGAATGGACTTGAGGATATGGGGAGGGGGAAGGGTAAGCTGGGACGAAATGAGAGAGTGGCATGGACATATATACACTACCAAACGTAAAATAGATAGCTAGTGGGAAGCAGCCGCATAGCACAGGGAGATCAGCTCGTTGGTTTGTGACTACCTAGAGGGGTGGGATAGGGAGGGTGGGAGGGAGGGAGACGCAAGAGGGAAGAGATATGGGAACATATGTATATGTATAACTGATTCACTTTGTTATAAAGCTGAAACTAACACACCATTGTAAAGCAATTATACTCCAATAAAGATGTTTAAAAAAAAATAAATGTTACAGCTGCGTAATCAGCAGTAGCCTCTTTTAAACGTGTCATTCTGTAATCGTCCACTAGATGTCGCGCAAGATAATACTCCCTCCCTTTAATGCCTGGAACTCCCCTTCAGCTTTTGAAGAAATAACTAGCGGACTAGGATTAATAATACATTTGGTTGGATATGAAGTACATGAAAAACTGTAGCAAAAAAGTAAGGTGGAGATCTTTGTTAGGGTGAAGGTTCTACAGAACTTGGAATTAACTGGAGTATAGTTTTTAATTTCCAGTAAATTTTATTCAATTAATGGATACTATTTTTAACAATCAGCTTTACCAATTATTTTGTATAGATGGACAAATTTTATTGTTGCATGCTTCAATATTTCATATTTGGGCTGGTTTTTATTTCTAAACAGAGATAATCCTAAGAGAGATATTTTATGTTATGAAGAAACTACAAAATTGGTGTAGACTTTTACTCTTTTCTTCTAAAAAGTCTTCACTCTCTGAGTTCCTGACAGTGCTGTGCTTGTGTCTCAAGAAGTGGGAGGAGTGCTTACAAGCTGCTATGTTGGTGTGCCGCAGTGAGGGCTTGATTAATGGAAAGTTTTGCTTATTTTAACCATCCTCTTTAAAATTTCATATTACTTTTGGGCAACTGTAGCCTATAGAAAGTAGTTTTTAACAGTAAGTGTGGAACTAGCCCTAGAGCATACCATGATTGGTAAATTTGCTACTGTTATTCAATAAATATCACTTGGAAAAAAGAAATACTTTGCTTAGAGGGGATATTTTATTTCTGTTTTTCATAAACATCTTATTTCCTATTATGTCCTAATACTCAGACTTCCTTTTATTGAAGTACATTCTCCCAAAACATGACTCTATATATAGGATTAAATTTGGCACTTAAGAAATGTATTAATGCTTCAAGTCACCAGGACATTAAGCAAAGTGAGTGTTTCATTGTGTGAAATGGTACTCTAGAGATTGAGTTAGTCCTCACACTGCCTAACGCAAGGAAAATCCTGGTGCATTATTAATTGTAAACTGCACAGCATGAAGTTTTACTAGGGAAATGGAAATTGGACAAGTCTTCTGATTTTATCTATAAACTTTAGATACATAACTCCAGTGATAAAGCATCTCAAAAAGAAAGAGCAGACTAGTCAACTGTCAATCTGGAAAAAACATTTTAATACGCATGAGACAATAACTCTGTTAAATAAATAAAAATTCTCCAGGGCCAATGGTAAAAATATAATATAGAGTACTGAAGAAAAGCTGAAGAATACCTAACTCTTAAATTTAGGAATAATAATCTAAAGCTTAGGATACATTAAGCTGTCCAAATTTTAAAATGTTTACCGTACCCAGAAATTTTGAATACTAAAATATGCATCTGGGTCTCTTAAAATGTTTAAAGAGCTGCCACAACAGATAAAAGTTACTAACACATTAACCTACTGGTCTGAAATAGAGTTTCACATAATGCAGCATGGAGGCTGAAGGTTGATGAGTTCACCTTCATGAAGATCAATGATAATTATGTAAAGCAGAGGTTTCAAGATGGTGTAACATTGTGATCTTCCTTCTACTTGTCCTACAGAACATGAGGTTTTCCTATGTAGGTAAGTTATTGTTTCTGTACTTCCTGGAAGATACTGTATAAGAGTGGATTTAGGGGTCAATTTTGGAAAAAAAGGAGGTGTGTGTGTCTTTCTGCTCCAGTATTGCTCCCTTTCCAGAGGTCACTATTTCACGTTGTTTGGTTTGGTTTGGTACTTGATCCTACCCTGCAAAGACATTTACTTCCTTGGCTGCTTGATCCCTTTAGTCACTTAGGGAGATTAATCTGATGAACTCATTTACATAGAAGAGTTGAGGAAAGAATGTGTTATTCTTTTCTGTGATCATTTGTTTCACAATGGTGGAATTTTGGTTATCACCAGGGAAAATATTTGGGGGAACATGGTATTCAAAAGCTCTCTAGTACTTTATCATAGGCTATCCTACACCTATTTTCTTCAAAGGTATTAAATTATTTATTGCAAGCATACTTTCAAAAATGAATTAAGATGGTTTACATGAAATGGCTTAAAGAATAAAACTACGAAACTTTGGAGAAAATATAAGAATCATATTTAAAAAAAGGAAAATCGTTATCTTAAAAAAACTCAGGAGCAGAAAGCAATGAAGAATATAATTTAGCTTTGGGCACCTCATGTCTATGGCAAAACAAAGGCAGAACAATATAGCTTCTACCTTACGATAAGAGTCACTGTGTTTCTAGCTTTGAACTTGCAGAGGAATTTTCATTCAGGAATAAGACATATGTGTAAGACCAACAATCATGAAAGAAGTGGCACCAGCATCTCAGTGCTGAATAGTTCAGGAGAAATGGATAGACAGCAGTGAACATCAGAATTCTTAACCCGTGGATAACATCACTATAATCTTCATATGCAAAGGAGGAGTTAGAATTGCTTTTACTTTTCCACCTTCGGTGAAAGAGTAAAGAAGTGACTAGATTAAATACATTTGGTAAAGTGCTAAAAACCTTATTATTGAAGCATACTATTATATTTTTAAACCAAACAAAAAATAGCCATTTGAGTTTTCTTATTCTTTTTATTTTTCAATTTAAAGATTTACGTTTTACTATTATAGGGTTAAGCCAGCATTTTTAGGCTTTTTCTATGATTTGGCACATAAAGCAATATAGTATTTGTGGGTTTTGGACTAAGATGTTTTAATTAATTTGAAATGCTATTTGAAAGAGTCTGGGAAGGTCCAGTGTCTCCTGAAAGTGTGTATAGCTATCTTCTAAAATTTTGTTTTCTTAGATTTTGCAGAATGATACATTGCTGAAGTCCAATAACTCAAATATCTGGGTAACATTCATCAAGTCCAGGCAATCCCAACCTCTGCTCTTGGCATTATCAGGGTCTTCAAGGAATATATCATTTCCAAGTTGTAGCTGTAAATGGTCTTGGTAGGGACATCAGTCAAGATTTTGCCTCTACACACAATGAATAGGAGATTAGAAATAATGCATTACCTCAATAAACCATTCCACCTGGTTTTATTAATGATACAGTCCTCTATAAGGCAATTTCCCAGTGTTACATAGACAGTTAAAACTCACATGAACTAGGGTAGGAAAAAAAAGTCTAATTTGCATGAAATCAGTTGGATATACTATGTTAAGACTTGAAAATAGAGGAGAGAATTGGGGGAAAAGGTTTAGAAACGTGTTTGTGAAAGAGCAGTGATCAAGCATAAGAATCCAAAAAATGCAATTCATGGAACTAAGAGTGTATTAAATTTCCAAAGTGCTTGCCCATGAATTGCAGATATATCCTTAATAGAAATAGAATAGTACAAAGTCTCCAAGCATGCCAAAAGCGAGCCTAAGTCATCATAACCTCGTAAGTTTAGATTTAGGGGCTTTGAAGAATTTAGTTAGTTCCCATGCATGTCTCCAGAAAAATACACAAGAATATAAGATGTGCATAATATAGCTCAGAGCATGCATTTTAAATGGGCTTTCAGACTTGATTGTAAAAGAAAAATACAAATCTATGGAGTATCTTTCTATTCATTCCACAGAGCCTTAAGGGAAATTCATTCAAGTAATGCATGTGCCTCTTCCAGCTGTGACACTTTCCTCTGTCTTCTATATTTTGCTAGTAATAGAAAATTAGTATGATCTATAGATATTTATGAAGGCGTATTTTATATATGGTTTAAGGAGAAAAGCATAGCTGCGTGATATATTTTTGGTTTTTAAATGCCTGCATATTAATTATGTCAATATATCCGCTGTTAATTCTGAATATTAGTCAAAGCCATATTCAGCTAGTGGTAAATAATCCCTTGGCCCTTGATAAGATGGACTTTTAAAAAAACATTTAAAATTATTCATTGGAAAAATACCTTGGCATGCTAATAAAAATATGAAAATGAACTATAATTTCATCCTTATGAATATATAGTTAAAGTCCATATTTTAATTTTAGGACACATCCATGGTGAATTGAAATTTATTACTATAGAAGGCAAAAACAGTATGATCATTAACTTATGATCACACTTTACTTTACCCAAGTAAACTTTGTGGGCCCCAACTAGTAACTGGATACTGAGGATACAAAGAGGAATAAAACTAGGACATATCTCCGGATTGCTTATATTTTAGTCATGAGTACTGACATGTAACAAGTGGTTAGATTATAAGGTTGGAGGGGGGAAATGTAACGGAATGCAGGGTGAGATCACAAACAAGGGAAAATTTGTGCTGTTGTGGATGTCAGAAAGAGCCTATTTATGGCAGGTCTCAGAAAAATGACTCAGAATGAGCTAGGCAAGTAAGACTGTTAAAGGTCTTCCAGGCAGAGAGAACTCTGTATTGAAGGCATTTTGTTATTCTAGGAAGAAAGGTAAATCTATATGATCCGAGGCTGGGCAGGAATCGAGACAAAGCTGAAGAAACAGACTGGGAACAAGTTGCATAAGGCCTTCTGTGTCCTGCCAAGAAATTGAATTTGTCCTGTAAGTGGGAAGTTACTGACGATTTCAGAGCTGGTGAGTCACCTATATCTGTAGTTCTACACAAATAATTGTGATACTGTAGGGAGAAATTGGATGAGGTGACACATGTTTGTTGTGGAATATTTCAGTTAGAGGGAGGAATCACAGAAGAAAATGACAGGGTTCACAGCTGGGGGCTCTGAGTTTGCAAGCTTGTTTACTAGTTGACTAGCGATGTAACCTGGGCAAGCCCTTCGTGCTCTGAGCCTCACATCCTCATGTATGAAACGATGATGAAATGGGGCCCACCTCAAAGACTGTGGTAAGGATTATATGAAGAAAATTAATGTGTTTGCCAGGAGAGTTGTTAATATTAGTTCTCTTTCCTGAAAAATGATCTTGACACTTTAACTCCTAATCTGTAACTAAAGTGATAAAATGTATTCAATGTTTTATATAAAAGGTTGCTAAAGAAGGCTATCCCATAGCCACAGGTATCCGATACCTGATTTTAATATTTATAATCCTTGAGTGTTAGATAGCTTTTCTTCCTAATGGCTGAAACCAAATATCTTATAAGTAGCTTAATTTTATTTCTTCTTTAGTTGTATAACAGGGAATGAGGAAAATGATGGTCCTTTTCTGTGAAGAATTGTTTATGGATATAAAGATATAAAAATTCCTTCTTATAAGTACATATTTCTTAACCTAATAGCAGACATACTGAATCAGAATACCCGGGTCTGGGACCTTGATATTGCATGTTTATTCTTTTAATCATTTTAACATTACCAGTATTTGAAATCCACTACCATATTCCTTCCTCCTTCTACTTCCTCCTCCCCTTGTCCTCTGTCTCTCCTTCCCCTCCTTTTCTTCTTTTTAAATTTCAGAACATAATATCTACATCTAAATTTATTTTAAAGATTTTTCTTTAATGTTAACTCTTCCTTTATTCGAATTTGGGACATATAGAAATATTATACCTACAGGACCATAATCAGGGGACTAGGGTAAAATGATGGCGGTGGATGAGGAATCTCACAGTTTCACATTCTGTGTATTACATTCTGTGTATGCATTATTAAAAATTCTTCCAGCTTTTGCTTCTGTGTTAATGATAATTATAATGACCTATATGTATAATGTATAACATAGTAATATTTACTAATGTATAGTATATAAAAATATATAATTATGGAGTGCTGACAGCAATCCTATGTCGTAAAGATGTTAAATGAGGACCCTGCCTAGTGTGTGCTGCTGCCTTGCGATTGAAATGCCAGCTAAATGCGGCGTGGGGGACTTGCGCTTCAGGCAATGACACATTAGCCCCTTTCCCTTTCCAGTTAGAAGATCTCTCTCTTTCTGTGCATCAATAACTTATTCAATGTATGATATTAGGAAAGTTGTCTCACTCTAATATATCTGACAAGTCCCTCTCATTATCTGTAAAATCAGGATAACAATAGTAA
This sequence comes from Delphinapterus leucas, assembly GCF_059928025.1. Classification (NCBI taxonomy): domain Eukaryota; kingdom Metazoa; phylum Chordata; class Mammalia; order Artiodactyla; family Monodontidae; genus Delphinapterus; species Delphinapterus leucas. The sequence continues at coordinate 39,525,876 of NC_143132.1, forward strand.
TTATATGTTTAGGGTTGCCGTCTCCAGTATTTATTACTGTTTTTCCTCTTGTTTTTATCACAATTAAAACTTGCCACCAATGAGCGCAGCCTCCTGCTTCACAAATGTGAAATGTGTTCACTTAATCTTCCACTTTATACAGCACTCACTCTAATGAGGATGATTCCGTAGTCAATAACCATTCCTTTGGAAGGAAAATAAAAAGGGTAGTACCTTGATTACCCTCACTTGAAACGTGGCTAACCTTATAACAAATTAATGTTTTACTCTTTACAAGTTATTTTTTTTTCAGTCCACCATAAAGTTTAAAATGTCAGCCTTACAACATGAGCCTCAAATCACAGGGAGTCTTGTTTAAAGGGCAAGTCCCGGGGCCCTGTCTCCAAACTACAGAATCTGCATCTTGTGGGGAAAGGCCACATATCAAAAATTTTATAAGTATTCAAGATGATTCCTGTAAACATAAAGCTTGATAATCACTGGTCTAATCCCCATGAATCTTTTCTGTTCTTTGTTATATGTGTTAATATATATTTATATACTGTGTATGCATAAAGTAATTTTTTACCCAACTAATTTTACCCCTTTTTCTCAGAATACTTTCCTTTTCAAGTCTGATCTATATTAAATAGTGTAACATTCTTCCTTTCTAAATGGCTATCATCAGACAACCTTAAAGGTGATCTGATGGATGTCACCTTCCAAGAGATTGATTCAAACACTGAGTATCATTGAATCAGATCAGACAACTGAGAATTGTACTGTTGTGTTTAGTACTAATGACAGACTTGAGAACTGTTTATTGATTGCCAAAAATCTGAATAAAAGTCAAAGTTCACAATGATATTTATAAGTCTGTATATTAGTGGACAAAACTTGAAGCAAGTAAGCTATATCAGGCCCATAAACATAATTTGTTTGGCTTGCACATGATCACTTTTGCAATTGTATTATTTGTTGAGACTTAAAAAGTCAGAAGATTGCAAGTAAAGTTTCAGATTTCCAGTCTCTTACTTCAAAATGGTAAATCTAAAAAGGCTGTGCCTATGTAGCCATATTGGAGCTGAATAGAGGCTGTCCCTTTTAGTGGATACGTGCAATTCAGGGAACCCATTTCACTCATTGACATTACTCGCCCAGCCCCTGTGGGTATGAGAGCTTGCAACTCATTTTACTAGACATTTGGCACAACATCAGCTATATAATCTCAAAAAAGCAACAATAGAAATAAACATTTGTAAGATGGGTATATGAATGAATGAATCTGAAAAACTAGCTAAACTAAAATTATTTAAATTCCAACTGTGAGATTATATAGTCACAGTTTTTGTTAAGGACCTCTAATTTCCAAGCTACATAATAATTAGGCAATCTAGATTGTCTATTTTCCATTTATTATAGAGTTGAATATGAAAATGGAATTCAAATTCTTACTACAATTATCTTTCTAATGTTCTTCCAGAAAAAGAAACGGGTTAGACGTTTCTAACTCAAAATGAGAATCATCCTGCAATCTTCAAACTGTTATACTAATTATTTTTATTCTCCTATATTTACCTAACTAGAAAAACTAAACTCACAGACTTGTATTTTCTAGGGTCATATTGCCTTTGGTTTGGGGAATAAAGAATTTGATTCTGTGGTAATCATGAGTTGTATCTCTAACTGCTGTCATAATTTGCCATTTATTCAAGTGTGACTTAATATTTGTTAAACTAGTTTCATTTACAAGATATATATTTATCACCCAAATTCAATATCCCTTTAAAAGGATACTTTGAACCATTATGCTTATAAATATATAAGAATATGTTGAAAATATATTGAAACAATGCCATGTATAAGGCCCCTCCCTTTCTTTCTGCTCACTGGAATTTTCCAGTAGATTATCTTAAAACCTGTGTTCTCATCAGAATGAAGCAAAAAGAGAGATTTATTTTTTAACTTTAAGAGTGTCAGCTTTTTTATAGAATATATTTCTAGGTTCTAATTATTCATCTAACATAAAATGCTACTGAGAATGTAATTGGCCTTGGTCTTTTTCAAGAATTAAAGAAGAGAGTATTTTTTTTTTAAGGGAGAAATTGCAAAAGTAAGTCATATTGCCTTAATCCTGTATTTGTTCTTTTAAAAGATGCAGACTGAAATAGAATAAACAGAGGCAATACAGACAGTTGTTCTGTGAATCACAATCCAAACTCAGAGCTGGCACAGATTTGAGGAATGCCCATGATTCTTATCCAAACTAATGTCTGGTATTTATCCAGGTTAAATTCTTTCTTTCTTTTTAATGTGAGAATAATTCGATAACTAATACATTTTCTTTTCACTCCCCAATGTTCTAGTTAGAAATTCATTTGAGTAGTATTCACTCAATTAATTTTATCTCTTGATTTGATGGGCTTAATATTCCTATCAGGCTTTGAAAACATGGCTGAATGAATTTATGAATGAAAATTACCACATTCTAATTCTGGCCCTTACCATTATTTTTCACAACCTTTAGTAGCAAGTCAGTCCCAAGTCCTTTAACATCTCTTACTTTCAAATCCCTGAGAAGTGTTGGTATTGCTGCAGTAAACATACATTGGCATATCAAGTGCTGCCAAAGTGTCAAGCATGACTTTTGTTAGGAGTTGCAAGTAAAGGTAGAAAATGTTTGCAAAAATAATATTTTTCCACTTTTTATGTAAGTGACCAAAATGCTGTGAACCACATTTATAGATTGATAAGTCATTTAGAGAAATAAACAAAACTCTTTCTTTAAAAATATATTTCATGTTGATTTCATAGTTCTTCACTCCCGTGGGAAAAAAAAATCTTCTTGATTCTTAGCATAAAATATTAGCTCTATAACAAATGGAGCTTTTTATCCTGGCATACCTTCCTATTTAGTCTCCAGGATCAAATATAACACAGCATAAAAAGTATAAAACACTGTAGAAAGATTTTTCCTCTTGTTATTTTTTAGGAATTTTATGAAAGTCTCATAATTACCCTAAAATATTTTAAATTTATTTTACTTAAAAAAATAAATACACACAAACAGATTTTTATATGGACTCTGGGAACAGAAAGAAAACTATTCAGAATAATTGCAGTTTAATGTTAACGATAATTAAACAGTTAAAATATGCATGCATTCATTATCTCTACATTTTGTGAAATATTATAGATGATTTGCAAGCCTTAAAATATTCTTACTTGCCTGCTGTTATGGACTGAATTGTGTGTCAACCCAAATTTGTATATTGAAGCTGTAACTCCCAATATTACTGTATTTGGAGATGGAGCCTTTAGGAAGGTAATTAAGGTTAAATAAGTAAGTAAGGGTTGGGCCCTAATCTGATAGCACTGGTTTCCTTATAAGAAGAGGAAGAGACACCAAAGATTTCTCTCTGTGCGCACACGGCACACAGAATAGAGTCTGAGTGAGGATACAGCAAGAAGGCACCATCTTCAAGACAGTGAGAGAGGCCTCAGCAGAAACCAAACCTGATGAGACCTTAATCCTGGACATCCAGCCTCCAGAACTGAGACAAAATGAATTTTTGTTGTTTAAGCTACCCAGTCTGTGGCATTTTGCTATTACAGCCAGAGCAGACTGATACACCTGCCCACAAAGCTGGTATGGTGGCTCTTCCAATTGTTCCTAGAGATCAACTGATCCTGTTCAACTTCGTTGGGAGTGAAGCTTCTGAGGAAGAGTTTGAAGGATTGGCCAAATTCACACTAGAGGGCTTCCCTGGCGGCGCAGTGGTTGAGAGTCCGCCTGCCGTTGCAGGGGACATGGGTTCGTGCCCCGGTCCGGGAAGATCCCACAAGCAGCGGAGCGGCTGAGCCCGTGAGCCATGGCCGCTGAGCCTGCGTGTCTGGAGCCTGTGCTCCGCAACGGGAGAGGCCACAACAGTGAGAGGCCCGCGTACCGCAAAAAAAAAAATCACACTAGAAGAATGCATAAGAAGTGTCAAGGTTTTTTGAAGATAAGAGGAGTATTGATAACTTGGCTACTTCCGCCTAATGTTTCCTTTACTGTAACAATTGCCAAATCAGAAAATGTGTATATACAACAAATTACCTCTATTTAATTATCTACAGCAGTATTCATAATTATAACCACCATTCTGAGGGCATCCTAAGTACCACTTACTGAATTTAGTATTCTACTAAACGCTACAGCAAATTCTTAATATAGGCATTATTAACCCATTTGGCAGATGAGACCGAAGCTAAAAATGTTTAGTTTCAAGAACATGCAGTTGGAGAAAATCTATTTTGAACCATAGTGTGATCCCAAAGATCCCAAAGCTATCACACTAATGTATTATGATGTTTGTTTTTTAATTTCTTAGAAATTTACTTATTTATGTTTGGCTGCATTGGGTCTTCGTTGCCGTGCGCGGGCTTTCTCTAGTTGCGGCAAGCGGGGGCTACTCTTCGTTGTGTTGCGCTGGCTCCTCATTGCGGTGGCTTCTCCTGTTGCGGAGCATGGGCTCTAGGCGCGCGAGCTCAGTAGTTGTGGTACGCGGGCTTAGTCGCTCCGCGGCATGTGGGATCTTCCTGGATGAGGGCTGGAACCCGTGTCCCCTGCAGTGGCAGGCGGATTCTTAACCACTGCGCCACCAGGGAAGCGCTATTATGATGTTTTTTTCAAAAAGACAAATATATGGGAAAGGCCTAATATGATTCAGATATATCTAATGAATATGTAAAAATATTTTTCCCTCCTCTCTTAATTTTCATTTTGCTTTGTTTTCTGGAGAATTTAGATTTATTCTCTGGCTGATTATATATATATTTGGGTCTGATTTGTCAGAAGGATTTTTGTTCATACCTGGCTCTATTATAGCCACTTTGAATCCAAGAAAACTCATGTAATTTTGCATTCGTAGTACAAGTCTCTCAAGAAGTTTCATCTAACCACACTTTCTCAAAGACCATTCATAATGAAGTAGAACGAGCTAGCAGTGGTGAGAAAAAAACAACAGATCATTTTGGATGCAGCCAATGAAAATCTGCCAGGTGATATTAGAGTATTAATGTAGTATTAATTGTCTGATAATTAATGACAGTTTTCACTGGAGTTTTTGTATCAGCAAGAAAGAACATGATGAAGTACATTATCTATTATGATACATTTTACTTTATTTAAAATTGGAAAAGCTTTGAAGATAGCTTTCTCTTTCTTTACAGATTCATTTCCTTAGTTTTCCACAGAAATTAGTGGAATCTGTTTTTAAGCCACTAACCCAAATAACTCTGTAAGGCTCTGCTGAATGTGACTGTGACAGCACATCTGAAAGAGCTCCTCTCTCTTTTCTCACTGATTTTTAGGTTTCTGACTTGGAGTTCTGTTCTTTTTCTCTTCCATCAGTTTAAACGGAAAGAAACCAGTTCCAAATTTGGCTGTCAACAATGGAAAAAAAAGGAATCTGGAGTCACAGGATCAAAGAGGTGTTTCAATGAATTTTAATGGATTTTTATGCTAGCCTATAAACGGAACAATAGAAAGGAAAATAGGATTTATACAAACCCCAGAAAAAATATTTGTGTAATACTAATTATGTTATATCAGGTTGTAAATAAATTTTAAATAAAGACAACAAAGAATTTATCTCCTTTAAAGGAAAATAATTCTTAACAGCCAGACATGACCCATGATCAAATGCATTAAACAGCAAAATTACTAGGTTTTCATGAAAATAGCAGGAGATAATATCTTCTGATGAATGGTAACGTGTATACATGTGTAGGTATATATGTGGGATTTTTTGTGAGTGTTTAAGTATGTCACTCTTCTTTAACAGCTGAAGGAAAAACTGTTCTTAGGAACAAAGCTGGGACATAAAGAACAGCAAGGATAATCCACCATAGCCCATATAAGAAATATTAACAAAATAAACAATTTGAATTCTTATTATCAGAATATATACCACATATATACAAACACATGCACAAATGATGATGAAGATAGATGATAGATAGATAGATAGATAGACAGATAGATAGACAATCTGTAAACCTGAATCCAACTCGTGAGCAATCCCTTACTTATTTTAGTATAAACAAATACTTAGTAATTTAGGTTGGTTAAGATGCCGGAGCTAAAGCAATTCAACTGTCTACTAAACCCATCATCTGATTGTGAATATTTTGAGTCTAAAAGCAGTCAGAAATGATGTGAGAAGATAGCAGTATAAACATAGTACAAGGCTCTGAAGTTAATGAAAGGTCAACTTTCAAATGGAAAATTGAGAACACATCTATGGGAGGAAGTAATGCTTCAGACAGATATTTCACTTGTAATTGAAGACTTCTCGATGTGACTTGAATCTACCTGATAGATTGTCACATTTTTAAACTTCTTCTTTTACGTATTTTTGTGCTTCTTTTTTTCTTATCTTAATCCTTATTGTATTTTTGCAAAGATAGATACATTTATTTTTTTCATGTAGTTTTCTCAATGCAGTGGCTTCATTTTCTATATCTCAGTTTAATTTGACAGCAAAGAGGAAGGGCAAATTAAAACCAAATGCCTCTCTTCTTAATTAGCCTTTTCTTGAACACCCTTATTTTGGGAAAAAGGAGTCAGTGGACTACATGTTTTAAATTACTTGCCCAAAGTAACACAGTGAGTGAATAGTGAAGCTCAGGCGTTTTGGTTCCTAAATCCACATTCTCGACCACTTCACTTTACTGTCTTTCTAGAAAACTTTGAAGACTTTAGGGAGGACACAATGCTTGAGATGATTGTTGAAAGATGATTAACACTGTTTCAGGTTGAACAAAAGATGAAGCTCATTTTAGGCTGAGGAATTAGTGTGAATAGGGGAGAAAATGGTATATTCCCAGAACTCCAAATTGTTTGGGATTACGAAGCTAATAGAATAAGCAGAAAAGTATAAGATGCAGCTGCAAATGGGGATGGCTAGAAATGATGGCGTCTTGGGCCACAGGGAGGTGGGAATCCAGTGTTTAGGTCGTAGGCAGCAAATTGCATAGTTGAGAGTGGAGAGAACAGGAGGCCAAAATAACAGTTTAAGGAACCACTTTATTAATCTAGGGCAGATGTCTGCAAACATTTTTCTACAGGGCCAGATAGTAAATATTTTAAGCTTTGTGGGAAAAAAGAGCAAACTAAGGATATGATGCTGACACTTGAGCAAAGAGATAAAGCTAAAATTCTGAAATAAGGTAATAATTGCTGAAGAGATAGTTGTAATTATGGCAAAGAATCAGATTGGATTCAGAATCTATTAGAAGTTTGAATTTTAACATTCTGTGATTGATTGAGCATGGAAATGAAGGAAGAGTCTGCTGTGCCTCTGAGTTTTCCTATTTAGGTGACAAATTACTCCTCGCCTTCCATCCACTCACACACATGCATATACATGCACACAAGTACATGTCTGAAATAAGATTAGAGAAGAAAATAAAATTAGTTTTCATTGATTTCTCTTTGACACTTTTAAAAGTTTTTCAATCGCTCCTTCTAGAATACTTTTCTTCCCTGGCCTCAGTGATGCTGGGTTTTCCATCAATCTCTGACTCTTACCACAGGTAGCTTGAAATATGTAACCACTAAGGTTCCTTCCACACTTATTTAATATTGAATCAAATCAAAGATGATAAAGAGGGGGCAGCAAACATAGACACTACTTTCAAAAACTTGGCCATGATAAAGTAATAGAAAATAAACACACATACACACAACTATCTTCTCTAACTGTATAATAAAGCATCTGAGAAATTAAAAGAAATCGTTAGAGATCAGAACAAAATCCAGAATTTCCAATATTGACATGTTGATTCTAAGTGCCCTAGAGACTGGCTTTTAATGGGTATAGCCCTGCTCATTTGCGAAAGTTTACAAAACTTGAACCCTAAGCCAGGTAGAATGCTAAATTGTAGACCCCTACATTTGGCAGGTATTCTCAAGGGCCAATAACTTCAGGGGGTGAACTTAAAAAACAATGTTGACCCCATTAAGAACTGGCAGAGATACTTGCTTACCTCTTTGAAGAAACCTCTGCCACAGCTATGCTGAAAAACTCTATGGAATGAAGCACTCCTCAGTTGGCATAATACCTATAATCCTCCCGACTCAAATGCCATAGTGATTATGTCTGGAAAGGCCAGTGTCCTCCACTCATAAACACCTTGAAGAGCAATCCTACAGAAAGAAGGATCTACAGAAAGAGGAATCTACAGAAAAAAAGCAGAAAACAATACATTAAGCAGTGAACTAGTAAATTACTTATGAAGGCTGAGAGTTTCTTGTGTCTTTGAACATCCTCAGGTGGATATACTCCTTCTATTGATTCTGAGTCCATGAAAGGCGAGGGACAAAGCATTTTCCCTACATCAATTCAGCTTTTTCCCCCCAACCTCCCTGCTGTGTAACTGTCATTCTGAGTCACTGTTGGAAAAGAGGAGCCTTCCTATCCCAAAGTCATGTTCTCTCTTCATGCTGGTGTTTCATCATAACTTACCTAGATCATTTTCAGTTTCTGTTAGCAGATCCTTGGCTTGACTCAATGATTTAAGCCAGTAAATCTCAAAACTCATATAATCTTGTTATAGGCCGAATTATATGCCCCCCTAATTCATATATTGAAGCCTTAATCCTCAATCCACAATCCTTAGAATGTGACTGTCTTGAAGATTAAGTCTTTCAAGAGGTGATTAAATTAAAATGAGTCCAATAGGGTGGTCCTTCATCCAATCTGTTTGGTGTCCTTATAAGAAATGGAAATGAGAGACATCAAACAGCTGTGTGCACAGAAGAAAGACCACTGAGGGAACAGCAAGAAGGTGGTCATCTGCAAGCTAAGGAGAAAAGCCTCAAGAAGTTAACCCTACTAACAGCTTGATCTTGGACTTCTAGTCTCCAAAATTGTGAGAAAACAAATTTCTGTTGTTGAAGCCACCCAGTCTGTGGTGTTTATTCATGAGAGCCCTGGAAAATGAATACACCTGGAAATGAAAATTCTTGGGCCTATGCAAAACCTACAGAATCAGAAACTCTAAAGGTAGAGTCCAGCTATTTTTATTTTATCAAGATTTCCAGATGATTCTGACATACAGTAAACTTTGAGAACCCAGTGATTTACTCTATCTTGCTGAGGAATGAGTTGATATGATTGCTAAATGAGTTCAACGCAGCAAAATTCATAATGGGTCTTTTTTTTTGTCAGTATCACCACTTCTCTTTCCTCATACATTGATAAATGTTTACAGGGGTTTAAAAGCATATTACATACTAAGGGAGTTTATGGGGAATAACAAAACATATAAAATACTCCAAAGTCCAAGGGCAAAGATTTACTAATACAAAAAGGAGGAAAAATGAAAAAATATTATAAAAACTAATGCAACACCTGAGCTGCACAGTATCAGTTCATATTAGTTTCCTTTGTATTTGGAGACTGACACAGGAGAGGACAGATTAGGGGATGAAGGTGTTTTAACTTGTTAGGTAGTTTATACTTTTATACATTACACGAAATAAAGGAGAAGAAACAGTATCCTAAAGGAAGGAAAGAATGATGTAGTTTCTGCCAGAACTTGTAGGAATGAAAGAGAAATGAGAGCCAACTGAAAGAGCTCCCAAGGCCAAAGATGGAACAATTTGAAGGACAAAATATAGTATGAATTACAATCCAAAGTGTACACTAAATATCCATGAGTCCATACTGATATAAATACATGATTGAATGAATAAATAAGCCAAAGGGGGACAAGAGACAAATCTCCCATGCAGAGGAATTCCAAATAATTTATGTAGATACTCTGACCTCAAGCAGGGTGAACATGACTCCCCACTTCTTCAGTGTGGGCTGTGCATAGTGACTTCCATCCAAAGAAGGCAGAGCAGCAAGGGGAAAAGAGTAATTTTACAGAGACTTGACAATGACAAAAACTCAGCCAAGTGGTCGAGATTAACATCAACAATAAGTCATATTGATAGTATATACTCTTGCTATGATATGAATGAGGGTGAAACTTTATGTCAGTGGTCTTCTTCCAAAAGCTATAACCCAAGAATAATCATGAGGAAAACATCAGAAAAAATTACAACTGAAGGATCTTCTATGAAATACCAGATCAGTATTCCTCAAAACCAGCAAGATCTTCGGGCTTCCCTGGTGGCGCGGTGGTTGAGAGTCCACATGCCGATGCAGGGGACACGGGTTCGTGCCCTGGTCTGGGAAAATCCCACATGCCGCGGAGTGGCTGGGCCCGTGAGCCATGGCCGCTGAGCCTGCGCGTCCGGAGCCTGTGCTCCGCAACGGGAGAGGCCACAACAGTAAGAGGCCCGCGTACCGCAAAAAACAAAACAAAACCCAGCAAGATCTTCATAAAGGGAAGACTGGGAAACTATCGCAGCTAAAAGGAGCCTAAAGAGAAATGAGGACTAAATATCATGTGGTACCCTGGATCAGCTCGTGGAACCCAGAAAGGCCATGAGGTTAAAAACTAAGGAATTAAAAAAAATATATGTAAGGAAACCTGAGTAAAGCATAGCTTTAGCTGAAATAATAATGTACCAATACTGGTTCATATGTTGTGAAAACTGTACCATATTAATGTAAGATATTAATAATAAATGGAACCAGGGGTGGTGCATATTGCCTTTGCAATTTTTCTGTAAATCTAAAACTATTTTAAACATAAAATAAGTATTAAAAAGAGAAGTGAGAATTTAGCATAAGAAAATTGTTTTCAGACAGGAAAGCACTGTCTAAAATATAAGGGGTTTTTGTTAGGAAGTCCTTAAAAGTTTAGAAACAAAATGCCAGGAGCTTTGGGATGAGAGAGCTTCAGAGAGAAACCTCATGGTGAGGGATGGGGAAATAGGAGGAGTGACCATTTAATAGCTGTGTGACCTTGTACAGGAAACTTAATTTCTCTGAGATATGAAATCATCTATAAGCATCACTCATGCTGTCTTCTCTAACTAATTCAGGTTATATTTCTGAGGAAGCATTTGGGAATTGTAAATTAACATATAAAATTTAAGGTGATGCTGTTATTGTGTTTTCAAATGCTGTTACTATTATTAAAAACTCCAGTGGAAGAAGAGAGTATTTGACAAGTAATCTGGTAAAAAAAGGCATTACAGGTAAAGAAAATAGAACAAGTGTGAAGGAAGGAAGGCTTAAAGGGCAGTGAAAAGCCTATATTCATTCTGGCTATTTGAGGGAATTCTGTACAGCTATGCCTAACTTTATTCAAGCTTAATTTATTTATGGAAATTTTACATTCCATATTTAATATTTCTGAAATTAATTTATGCATATGATATGAGTTATGCATTCTTGGAGATCATCCTAGTTGTGTGAAGAAAATTCAGGAAGGGGACAAGATTTAAGGCAGAGGGACCAATTCAGAGGCTGAGAGTCTACTACAGTCAACAACACAAGAGATGAATAGAGCCTTGTCTAAATTTGTGGCAGAGGGATTGGAGAAAAGTTAATGCATTTGAAACATATGTTGGAGATAGAATTGATGGGACATGGTAATGTATTAGGTTGGAGAGTGAGGACAAAGCAAAAGTCAAGAGCAAATACCAGGTGGTGTCATTTACTGAAACAGGAAACAAAGAAGAAACAAGTATACAGGGAAATACAATATGTATACTTTAGATATGCTGGGTTTGAAATATGCATAGGACATTCAGGTGGAACTGTCTAATATATACTTCGACATAGAGACCCAAGTATTAAGAGAATGTTACCAGCCAGGGATGTGTCTGTGAGCCTGCGAGCATACAGAATAACCAATACTTGAACTTTGGGCAATGGAAGAGATCAGCAAGGAAGAGTAGTAGTGAGAGACAGGAGGCTAGTCTGAGGGACACTATCATTCTACAGATAAACCTTAACTCCTGGTGAAAGTCTCACCTAGTAATGCCCCAATCAATTTTCCAACTTCATCTCACTAGTTTTCATACAAAGATGCAATATAAACCAGATTAATCTGTCTCAAACAAAAATGTCATATTCTTAACCCTTGCTTCATCATTCTGCTCTGTCCTCTTAAAATGCTGCCATTATCCCAGGCAGCAATTCATTTATTATTCACATTTTTATTTAGATTTCCATTTTCTAAGTGGAATCTTATGGAGGGCATTCCATAGCAATATCATTAGGCTGTTTACAGCCCACTTTATACCTTTCCTGCAAGTACCTTGAACTCAGTAATGCTTCTTTCAACCTCACAGTAACTCATGCTTTAGGGTTACTGTTGACTCCTAACTCATTTATACTTGCTGTAAAACTCAATAAACACAACTCCATAAACACAACTCCATTCCTTTTCTTTTTTTTTTTTAGCATTTCTTATTTTTATGTGTGCTTGTATGTCTTGTCTTTAGGTAGATTGTATGTACCTAGATAGCAGGGACCACTCCCATTTTTCACATCACCTAGCAAAGTGCCTTACTATTAACTACTTGTTAATTCACTGATTAATTTTCTGACTTAGAAAAACAATTTTTACTTGCTGAGGTGAAAAGAGGAGGATGTGCAACCTTGAAAGGGCTGTTTGTAAGTAACAAGTTTATTGTATTTTATTTTTCTTATAGTGATTCAAATGGTAGGCATTTCTTATGTTAATGATGAATAGAAACAAAGTGGTTTTATATGACAAAATACATTTACCCTTTTCAGCTTAGAGCAATAAAAAATAGAGTTAGACATGTTAAAATCACGATTTTTCTTTTCCTTCTAATCACCATAATATATATAACACTTTTCAGTTTTATGTATACTTTAAAAGGATTCTGTGTCTGACTTAATTGCCAGGTGTTTTTCCTTGTCATCAACAGGTTTGGAGAGACATGGCCATCAATTTCTAACTTCAAATCATTCACTGAATGTTCAAGAAATGCAGACTCAACAAAAAAAGGAGTTTAACAAATTTAACAAGAAATTGCCTGACATTGCAGTCACACCCCCCATAGGAACCATTATGAGTTTTTGACCTCCAAAAAGCACCCCATTGACCCCAACTTGGTCCGCAAAATGGCTGGCCACAGAAAACCCTCCTCCACCACAATGAACAAGGCTTCCTCTTTTGAAATGTCTCCAAACCACTCCCATGAATCCAACCAAGGGGTGCAAATATACCTGAAGACTAGTTTGAAATCCCTCCAAACTCCACTTCTAAAAATCCCCCCTTACTAGAACAATTGCTACAACCAGAGGCTTTATACATATTTCCTTTAACTTTATAAAATGTACTCAATGTACTCTCTTAATACCTCCGAACCCTCACAGCAGTTGGGTTCCCTTGCCATGATTTATGAATAAGTAGAATTTGTTAATTTTCCCTAACTTAATTTTGTCTTTGACACAAATACGTAACAGTAAAACTAAGGGTGCTGTATTACACTTTTAATATATTATTTTAAATTATCCAAGTGAACATTACTACAAATTGTTGAGAAATTATAATCCTTTCTAGAGAAGGTTTTGATGACCCTTTAGGTAGGGAGCATCATGTTATACATTGTTTGATGTGTGTTCAATGTGTCTATTACATGTTGAATTAGGACTAAGTTCATAGTTCTCTAATCATTTTTAACACGGATAAAATATCATGGTGACATTTTCTTCATGCTATATCCTGATGCACCTGAGAGTATCTGTGGAGCATTTCCAGCCTTTTAATGAGCCTTGTTACAGCCTCAGATAATGGTTTTTATTTTCATCTGGAGATAGGTTTCCAGGCTAAACCTTTAATTTTGTAGCAATTGAAAGGTTAACACCTTCTGTTAAACAACAGAAGAACTGTATAATGGTAATAAGAATCCATTGCACCACTGCAGGGTAATATCTAAATATAAGGAGCTTGACATGTCAGTTACCTGGTGTACAAGTTAATATGAAAGACTTTAACTCACATTTATTCTTTCTGTTTTCCCTAGCTTTTCAATTGCATCCCAAACAGCAAACTGTTAACCTTTCAGGACCTAATCTATAATTCGTATTCTGGCCAACAGTCGATTTACTTGACTGAAAGTGTCGCTGATACAAGGAGCAAAGGATCAGGCATTTAATGGATATACAACAAAAAGCTCAACTCCATGAATTTAAATCCATCTTACATTAGAAGAATTTATAATAAGTTTACGGCAATAAGATGTCAAGATGTTAATATGAATTGGCAGGTTTCCATGTGATTAGATGACAGAATTACAGCCCCAAATGCCACCTTTTTGTTGGAAATGTAAGAAACACACAGATGTATCTAGAAAGATAACCATTGTAAAGACATCTGTCTACACTCTATAAATTATTTCTTATATCAGTGACTTATCTTTCTACAATGAATCTTAGGCCATTTTGAAAATATGGCAAAGAAAAGAGATTAGAGATTTGAAACAGGCTTCCCTATTTGCTTTTAATGATGCTCCCACTTGGGAAAATAGACAACCTTGTTTTCAGATACTAATACACTAAGGTGTTTTGCTTTTTTAAAATTAAAACTATTGAGAAGTAAAATACATATACCCCTTTATGTACCTTTCATAGGGACAGATTGATTTTAAAGGTATAGGCCCTGTTAATTTAAATCAAGGAGATTGTCTTGATTCTTCAGTGACTCCAATCAGTGTTGTTTGTACTCTTCATGTATTCAGCATTTATTACTTTTAGTGCCTTATTACTTCTTTTGATTATAAGCTCCATGAAGTCGGGAATCTTAATTTACCAACCATTGTATCTTAAAGAATCTAGCAGAGAATGTATCACATAGTTTTTTTCTTTTTCTTCTTTTTTATTGAAGCATAGTTTATGTATAATATTATCACATAGTTTTGTTTTTTAAGTAGAACAAATAAGTAATTAGATAAAATAAATAAATATAAATAAGTTTTTTGGCATTGTAATGGTGTACATGTGTTCTTACGTGTTTATACATAAGGCTGCCTACTATTCATTTATTTGGTTTTACACTCTAGGATGCTCGTTTTGGAAGACAATAATTCCGTTCTGAACACATCTATGTTTACTTGATTTTCAGCCAATTGGTTTATAGAAGAGTCAAAGTGCTTATTTGTTATGCTGCACATGCAACATAGAAATAAATGTTTAATTTTTTTCCCACCACTTTCTTTTTAACATCTTTATTGGAGTATAACTGCTTTACAATGTTGTGTTAGTTTCTGCCAAATAACAAAGTGAATCAGCTATATGTATACATATATCCTCATATCCCCTCCCTCTTGTGCCTCCCTCCCATCCTCCCTATCCCACCCCTCTAGGTGGTCACAAAGCACCGAGCTGATCTCCCTGTGCTATGCAGCTGCTTCCCACTATTTTTTAATTGACAGTTGTGGATTTGGATGGACACGATCTATCATGTCCATCAGGTTAGCAGAGCCATCAAAAGGGCATAGGTAGGACCCGGAATCCTCCAACGCCAACGCACACAAAACAGTGTGCTGATATTGGCAGGAGTCCCCTCCACCCCCTCAACTCAATTTCTCGCTTCATTGCTTTGCACCCCTGTGGGGCAGCAGAAGTTTAAAGGATGTCAGCAAGAATATTCTTGTTCTCTCAGGAATTCAGTACAAGAGGATAAACAGCTACACCGCTGGCCAAACTAATAGTATAGAAGTGTGTGACTTAAGTGTTTAATAAATGCATGAGCATTGTACAAGGCCTAGGGGATCTTCCTCAGAATTATTGAATTTGATTGATTATATGCAGAGTTTACTTGGGGTAATTTCTGTTTGAAAACAAAGTTACAGATTTTTAAATTAGATGTTACAAACATCACGTTGAGTTAATTGAGAACCCACATTTAAGGTCATATTTTGTCAAGTATTTCTGTAAATGTAGAAAAATTTCAAAAGAAAATTCAGAGAAATGAGTCTACCTCATTCTTTCTGTTTTGTGTACTTGTAACAGACAATGTTTAGGAGTAGTTTAGGGCTCAGAAACAAACACAGTCAGAAAGCTCTACACATATTTTCTGTACTCCTCTTAATATTTGTTTGTATAAATACTGAGTACTGTGTTAGTTAAGGGCTCTTCATCCTTTAAATAAGTATTTCAGAAGGGCAAACAACCTATGACTTGGGCAGTGGAAACTTGTGGAACACAGGTCTGCTATTTAGAGTCTAAAGCGTAAGGAACTACAATTTATCTGGCCAGAGCCTGCAGCTATAAAATCCAGTCATCAAAAGTATATTCTTTTCATGTCACAGAATTTTTACTTGAACTCACAAGACGTTTAAATGAAAATCAGTGATTTAAATGAAAAACAATATGGTTGAATTACTACTTCTACAACATACCTGCAAAGAGCTGATCATGGTTGTGTGGTTAGGGTTGAGCTCTGAGCTACGGATCATGACTCTTAGACCCATACTCAGGCCTTTCAGATAGTGTTTATCACTCAAATTTCAACCATCATTCATTTCTTTCTCTCTTTACTATGACAGGAATAAAGTTTATCCTGAAAGGTACAGAATATATGACTATTTGGAAAACAGACACAATGTATTAAAATGCCATCAAATAGAACTGTTGGTCCAAAAATATGAAAAAAATAGATTGATTTTATCAATTCAAAGAAAGAAATTATTTTCTGATACACAGCTGGTGAATATTATGTGGATACTATTTTATGCTAATTAAACCCACTGGCAGAACCAGATTCCTTTTCTCTGGAAACATTGCTAAAGCCTATTTAAAGTATTAGAACATTTTATGAGGTCAGGAGGAATTGACTGTATATTTTTAGTTTCCTCAGTCCACACAGGCTATTACCACTACGGATAAAATCAGTTCGACTATGTCTAAAATACTTAAGGTAACCTACTTACTTTTGTTTACTGGTGTGTAGGGAAAAAATCCTTTAAGCTTCTTATACTACAGTTCACTCCTCATTTTTAAAACAGTTTTGAATTGGGCTGAGTCCTGAAATCAGAAAATCGCCTAGGGGCAGACTTCAGCAAAATTTTTGATAAACGTAAAGCTTTTCTCTCCCTCGCCTTGCTCTTTTTCTGGCACCCATTTTAGTAATTAGTTAAACATTTCCTTAAAGAGTTCAACGGCTTCTCCTACAGGTCTAATTTCCAGTGATGTGCTCCATTGTCTGAAAGGACTGCTCCTTTCTTTTCTTCCCTTGTTTACTCACGATCCCCATTAAAATGTTCATGTTCTCAAAATATTTCTCAGTGAGTCAGGAGAAAAGCAATTGGATTGAAAGAGGTGAATAAATAATCTCCTGAAGTGTATGATTTAGAAAAAAAATACAGGACAGATTTTTCTTTGCACAAATGATCTTTCTCATCAGTATGGGTAATAAGTCCTTTGAACTAAATTACTTTTTAATGTCCTTCCCTCCTCAGGATATTAGAAAACAAAATAAAGTGAGTCATGGAAGAATTAGTGAAGATGAATTTCTAAAGAAGTTCAGATAAATCTTAACAGGTGTCAATTATAACGCTTAAAAAACTACCCAGTTGTCTTCCCATGAAACCATCCCTGCTTGGTGTTTTGGAATAAATAATAGAATATGAAAGAAAGTGCCAAATTTTGAAGTAGAAAAATAAAAGTGAGCAACAAAACCTAATAAAAACTTTATATGAGCACAAATAGTCCATATACAAACACAAGACATTCTAGTCTTGAATTACTAAGACTTTATTTTTTTATCTAGGCTCTAAATTTAGATTACAAAGATATGATTTCTATTTGAAAACATTTAGGTGCCTCTCAAAATGTTAACAGAGCATGTTTATAGTTTTATTCTGTGCTATGTTCAAGGTGTAGAGAGCGGTTCAATTAATTTTTCTTTTTTTTTGAAAGAAATAGATGCATTTTAATTACATAAATTTTAAAACAAGATCAAACTGAGATTGATTTTTAAATTTGGAGCAATAGAAAATATAAACTTTCAATAGTTTTATAAGAAATGAATAAAAATATTCTTTTTCTAATAGTAATTTTGCGGATTTACTTCTAATTAAATCATAATTTAATAATAATAGCATATTTTATTAATAAAAGTTTTTCATAGTAAGGTAAAGTAATAGATAAATTCAGGGAGAAAAGAAAAGATAAATATTATTGTTTATAAGCTTATTATTTAACTTTGCAGCCATTGTGACAGTATATGCACAAAAGAATAGTAAAATTGTATGCCAGTAAATCTCCCATAAACCAGTGACACAAACAGTACATTATTGTTTTTTAACATATGAAATAGCAGATCCTTGATATTACTTATAATTTTGGAATCAGAACATTGTATCTCATATAAAATCCACAGACGAACTGCTTTGTTTTCATATTTTCAAATTCTCCTACTCTACCTCTGCCCCTGCTGGCCTGTCAAGCAAAACACATACACAGTTGAATCAGCATATAGGAAAGAAAATTTTCAATTTGGAATCATAATTTGGTTTTTGGTTCTGATTTTCTTTATTGACGTGTAGTTGACTTACAGTATTATATTATTTTCAGGTGTACAACATAGTTATTTGATATTTTTATATATTACACATCATACGAAGCTATTATAATGTGATTGACTATATTCTCTGTGCTGTACATTACATCCCTGTGACATATTTCTTTTTATCTCTGATAGTTTGTACCTCTTAATTCCCTTTACCTATTTTGCCCATCCTCCCTACCCTCTCCCCTCTGGCAACCAGCAGTTTATTCTCTGTATCTGTGAGGCTATTTCTGGTTTTTTGTTGATTTGTTTTTTAGATTTCACATGTAAATGAAAGCATACAGTATTTGTCTTTCTCCATCTGACTTATTTAGCATAATAGCCTCTAGGTCCATTCATGTTGTCACAAAAGACAAGATTTCATTCTTTATTATGGCTGAGTAATATTCCATTGTGTGTGTGTGTGTACATGTATATATATCTAATATACATAAAACATTTTCTTTATCCATTCGTCTGTTGGTGGATACTTAGATTGCTTCCACATCTTGGCTATTGTAAATAATTCTGCAACAAACATTGGGGTGCATGCATCTTTTTGAAGTAGTGTTTTTTTTGTTTTTTGTTTTTTTAAACTTCATTTCTTTTTCTTAATGTTTTTTAAAATTTTATTTATTTATTTTTGGCTGTGTGGAGTTTTCGTTGCTATGTGCAGGCTTTCTCTAGTTGTGGTGAGCAGGGGCTGCTCTTTGTTGCAGTGTACAGGCTTCTCATTGCGGTGGCTTCTCTTGTTGCGGAGCACAGGCTCTAGGCACATGGGCCTCAGCAGTTGTGGCGCGCAGGCTCAGTAGTTGTGGTGCACAGGCTCAGTAGTTGTGGCACACAGGCTTAGTTGCTCCCCGGCATGTGGGATCTTCCCGGAACAGAGCTTGAATCTGTGTCCCCTGCACCGGCAGGCAGATTCTTAACCACTGTGCCACCAGGGAAGCCCTGAAGTAGTGTTTTTGTTTTATTCAGGTAAATACCTAGCAGTGGAATTTCTGGAGCATACAGTGGTATTTTTAAATTTTTGCAGAAACTCCGTGATGTTTTTCATAGTGGCCGCACCAATTGACATTTCCATCAACAGTGCATGAGGCTTTGTTTTGAATTTCTATTAAACATTGGAGTTAAAAATAGTTCCCCATAGGTTTAATTAAACATTTCGCTTATCATTAACTTCCAGTTATTTGTTTGTGCAGAAAACAAAAATGTTTTTAAGTTAGACTGAATTCTTTGAGTTCTAAATAACGGCTTAATAGTGCATAAAAAATACTTAGTTATAAATGAGAATTTTTATTTGACTATATTTTGATGTTACTTCAAAGTTGGTTTTTCAAATACTATTGATGATAACTTCCCAGAAGAATTTAACACCTTGTTTTTGTGATACTATCACATACTGCATTAGCTATCAAACCAATGACAATTATTAGGTTGTATTTTCACATCTGATTTGTTATCATCTGGTTTGTCCTATGTAATGCACTTAGTCCATTATAAAATAGAAACTAAACCCTTAAAAGCTGGAACCTCCTAAAACCATAGTATATGTGAAAGAACATAGTTGATAGAGGTTTTAAAAATATAATGTATGAAAAGTTTTTGTGAAGGGCTACACAAATGAAAATCAGCATCAATGGTGTCCCATTAGAGTTAGGGTATAACAGGAAGTTACTATCAGTCAGCCCCCAATATTAACTGAGTGCTGACAGTGGGCCGGGTACTGCTTCAACAGCTGGGAATACAGCAATGACTAAGGCAGGCAGAGCCTTTCATCAAGAAGCTTAAACTAACAGGAAAAGGTATACAGAATAGGATACAGACAGTAAACATAAAGGAAATTTTATGATATTTCATTCAGTGATGACTTTTATGAGCTAGATTAAACAGAGCAATGTGACTGTTTATTAATCCATATATGATAAAAGTACTACTGGTTTGGATAACGCCACCCAAGATACATCATTTTGTATTTTGGTAGCCTGCCCTTAGTGTATCTCCCAGATGTTGAATGATAAATTATATGCTGCTTATTTCTTCATCTCTTCCTACATACATTTATATAAAGAAATTAGTGATTTTGCATGCAATTTTATACCTATGAATCTCATCTTGCCTCTTCCCTGTGTTTTATAATGAGGACTTATATGACTTTTGACTCATTGTGTCTTAATCCCCCGAGTTTAACACCAGCCCTATATTACTGAATAGCATAATTAAAATAAAGATACTACTTGGATATAACTTGTAAGATTCACTCGAGTAACAGCTGTGGAGTCAGGATTAACCCTCCTTACATCTTTGACCAGAGAATGTTGGAAGATTTTTTTCCCTCTGATTCATTCATTTACATTGTTTGTTACATAGTTGGAAGTCTTCCTAACTAATAACACCAGGGCCAGAAAGAAAAGTGAGGGCGAGACACAGACATCTGGTATGATTTGTTAGCACCTAAGGAAACAGAGACTATGAGAAATCCAGTAAGAAAAATATGATTTAAGTTATCCAGAAATGAGACCACCTGCCTTCTGGGAAGATTCACAGCCTGTTTCTGTACCTAAAGAATATGTGCTGGGGACCTAATCGGTTATCCTGGATAATTCATGAAAATAAATGAATTTTTAAAAAAGGAAAATAAAGCTCTATAATCTGACAGTTGATAAATTGTTCAACACTCCACCTGGGAAATAAATATACATGCAGATCAATTGGAATTAGTTGCACTACGTGACTTTATAATACATACCCAGTAAGTTACAAGTGATGTTAAATATGGCCCATTTGTAAGGTATTTATCATAACCTAAAAAATAAATCTAATGTTATATGTTTTCTACATTTTTTATTAGAAATAACAACATTTGGGGGATAGGGCAAAATACACAGCATTTTCCTCAAATTTTTCATTTTGTTATATCAATTCATCCTTTCCCCATACAGCTTTCATTGGCTATTGAATTATTAATTTTAAGGGAAACTTCCTTGTTAGGATTTTTAGAAACTAATATCAAAAAAATTTATCTGTCTAAAAGTTTGCCACTCTTCAAACGTGCTTTCAAAAGTCATTTTGCAGGCTCAGCCCTCCACTTACCAAAAAGTTGTACTATAATAAATCTTATTTTGTGATTATAATGTGACAGAAGTTCAATACAAAGAAAATTTGAAGCTCATAACAATCAGATCTGTTGTGAGTAGATGAAGATAGTCTTGTAAAGTGCTCTACACCAAAAATTTAGAGCTGGAACACTTGGAAAGCCTTTTAACTTACTTTTTAAAGTTACATCCTTGTCTGACAGTTCCATCAGCAAAAAGGAAATGCTTATTGTGTTTTTTTAAACACTAATCTAAAATGAACTGTTTAAATAAATGACTTTGCTCCACTTTGTCACTCTCCTCAACCATTTAAGGACAAGGACTTTTATTTTTGCTTGCATAATAATCACGATATGAAGCACAGATTTTAAAGGAAAAAAAAATACCAGTTGTTTCTGAAAAAGCAAATAACTCTAGTCAGAGCCCAAAGCTTAGCAGTGTGTAATATAACTGACTGTTAATTTAAAAATACCATTCTTATTTTTCAGCTCTTCAGTTTTTGTGACCTGTCTCTGCATTAAGAATGAAAATATCCAAAGTGCAACATCTGCAAAATAGACTAGAGTTCGAATTACTTATGTTATACATATATCTCCAAAAATGTTGAGGGTGAATCCACAAAATCACAAAAAGGCAAATGCTATTTAAATAAATTTCATATTTGCATTAATTTGTAAAACCCATAGTTATGACCCAGTTAATTTATGCAAAGAAACTGAATTTTTGCATGAACAATTTACTTAATGCACTGTTAAATGGAGGTCCTGAAGTTGAGGCGTCTATTTAACTGGTGTGCCATAAAGATGCTGTAATGCCCCTTCCTCTTCAGGCAGGGGTTCTTGACCAAATATTCTGTACACTAATTAGACTGAGATACTTCATTCAAAATTAACATTGTTCTACCACCAAATAATGTACCTGTGGTTTTAACTACCTCCACAGAGAATGTTCTTGACGTTAAACATCCATGAGGGAAGGGGATAGTGGTAAGAAAATAAACTCAAAGCACCTAATCTACACTCTCCGAGAGTTATTGTAAAATACCAGGGACAATATAAATAATTTGAACTTACTTATTTGCCTTTTATGAAATAATAGAAGCCTAAAATTGTATAATGTGGTGTTGTAAATTATACTGATGGGGTGATGTGGTCACAAAACATCAATGAAAAAATAATTAAGAATCAGAATATTAAAGATGGAAGTGTCTTTAGTGATTATGTAGTCCAACCTGCTCATTTTAAAGATATAGAACCTGAAGTCAAAAAAGGAAAATGGGATCTCATGATTCCCTCAAGAATAGTTACCATTTTATTGATAATTTATTATATACTAGCCACTATGCTAAACACTAAACACAGCCCTATAAAATAGGAATTTTGCAGAAGAGAAAACAGGTTCTTTAAAGTTAATGTAAGCTGTCTAGGGTCACATAGCTGGTGTACGGGGCAGCTAGGTCTCAAATCAGGCCCTGCTTGACTCCAAATTCCATGTTTCTTTTATAATTTGATTATAATGTGAACTTCTGTTGCATTATAATTACATAGCTCCTTTGCCATCATGTTCAATGACACATGAGCTAATGTGTGACTGAGCCTCCTGACTTATACTTTGGCTTGTGCACTGATATGAGTAATTTCCCTCAAAAGTAAGAGTCAGGTGGAGGATACTAAACAAATGAATAAAGAAAGAAAGAGAGAGAGAGAGAGAGAGAGAGAGAGAGAGGAAGAAACATTAAACACAGACATTTAAGCAGTAAGAAGATATTGTGTCACTTATTACAAACATATTTTAATGAATATTTCCATTTTATATTAATTTTAAAATTATATGCAAGTAGAAATCAAATACAATAATATTTCCATCTCTGCTTCTTGCCATATAAACCTCTACATTTTACTCATTGATGGATGCTTATGGAAAACTTCTATTAGAAGCCTTACCTCTTTTTGTTTGTTTTTTCATTTTTCTGTGGAAATCTTAACAGAGTTGTAATATATTTAGAATGAATAGAGTCTATTCCTTTCCTACAGGTAGAAATGGCTCAGTTATTTCTCATCATAGTTGAATGAGATTCAGTCAGATTGACTCCCATTTGCTGACAGGAAAACTGAGGCATTAAAATTCAAAGAATCTTACTACCTAAGAACTCCCAGAGACTTTAAAGTTTATTAGTCAAATATCTTATCTTTTGGATGATGAAACAGGTCCAGAGTGAATAAACAATTATCTTCAAGGTCATAATTCTTGTTAGTGATAGAGAATGCCTAACTTAAGACCAAGTCTCATCTTGTTTTCTCAAAGCCATGTTACCTCACCATAAAATTATAATTTCCATAAAGCACTGCCTGTGGTTGGTTTAAATCCAGTATTTAGCTGCCAAGTAACACCATTTAGCGAAATTTAGAATATGGCCATTAGAGGCTTGTAGGCAAAACTTCCAGGGTGAAATGGAGAGCTCTAGGTAGAAATAAATTGGAATGTTGTGATACTGTGATGCAATTCTGACACTGACCATCCAAAGTTAGTGCAGATTCCCCAAGTTAAGGTCATGGTCCCAACAAGACTGCCCTCACTTCAGAAGTTACCTGAAAGTTTGGGATCTGCAGTTCACCTGCACTTCTAATCACTGACTACATATTCAAGGTTTCCTGTGACCCCCTCAGGTTTGATAATTCAGTAGAATGACACACAAAATCCAATACAGCCATATGTTAATGATTACAGTTTTATTATAAAAGATACAATTCAGGACCAGTCACATAAACAGGCACATCAGGTAAGGTTTGAGAGGGTCTTGAGTACAGAACTTTCATGTCCCCTACCTGTGGGATTTAGATGTGTCACCCTCCTGGCACATCAATGTGTTCATCAGCCAGGAAGCTCACCTCATTCTCAGTGTCCAGAGTTTTTAGTGAGGTTTCATTATGTAAGCATGATTGATTGACTCCTTGGACATATGACTGAACTCAATCTCTAGCCTCTCTCTCCTCCCCAGATGTCAGGAGGTCTAGCTTATATCATGTGGCTCAAAGCCCCAAATCTCTAACCATGTGGTTAGTCTTCCTGGAATGACCACTTCCCAGCCTGAGTCATTTCTTTAGCATAAATTCAGCTATGGTCCAAGGGCCCATCATGGATAAATGACACTCCTTTCTCTCAGGAAATCACAAAGGTTTAGCAGTTCCCTCTTAGAAACCATGAACAGAGACCAGACACATTCCATTTTCTCCAACAAAGGTGTACATGTTGAATTAAGGGGATATTTTCTCTTGCCCCCAAAACCTACTACACCAAGAAGACAAACAATTTGGCCCACAGTAGCCCTAAATAAAGGTTGAGTACTGCTTTATGGACCATGTGCAATTATGCACACAATATGTACTTTGTCCAAAATTGCAAAAACCTCAGTAAGTTTCCTTATTGTATTAATCTATTAATACAATAAGATATAAAGGAATGAATAAGTAGCATTTAGTAAGAGCCACACACATCACTGAAATAACCAAGCACTTAATTCAAACACACAAACAGCCCTTCAACCACAAACAAATCTAGAGCTTGAAACTGACAGAATCCATTAACTGAGAATATTATAATAATCTTACTAATTAATGGACTGTAAAAGGCTTCCAGATGGCATAGACAAATACACTTAATTATACTCCATCATTCTTGCTTGTACTTAGAACCTCCAGCACTGTAGGATAATCCTGAAATTTATATAGTTATGAATTATTGTTATAGCCATATGGAAGTGCAATTTTGACAGAATTACACATTTAAAAATCTACTTATTCAACAAACACACAACTTCCAAAAATTTTTTTAAGTTATTAATTTCTAAACCATAATATTAATAGACTTTTTAATGTCCTTGCACAAATTACTTATTCAAGAATCATGTCATACTTAGTAACTAAAGACCAAATAGCAGATTCATTTAAAGAACTCAACAGTGTGCTCACGTACACACAAAAAAGGCAAAACAAGACTAAAAGCCAAAGCAATCTATTTGAATTTGCTTTGAGTGATCAAGTAAATGTATTTTTTTTCCTGGATAACACCTGTTTCTCATGTTATATAAATTGCCATTGTTATTAATACACTAAAATATTCTTCCCCCAAAAGAGTTGTGGATTTCTCTGAGAGCCAACCATCTGTTAAATACATTTATTTAAGATGGTTTAGGAGCATCTGGGGAAGAGAATATAGTGATATAATAGAAGTTTCTGACTTTTTTGTAAATTCTAGTTAATCTCTTGTAAAACCAATCTACAGTACTTCATTAGAATGATACATGAGGAAGGATAGGAACCATTATAACTATTTAGAAATACCATTTGTGCTACTGTTACAGGACCACCTAATTGGAAAAAACAAATGACACGTAGTGAGTACCCCAGTCACCTCTCATTCCACCACCTTTGGTAGACACTGCCATAGGCAGAAGGCCTACAGAGAAATCATAAGTAGGAATAAGCCATCAAAAGTATCCTGCATGTACAGCTGCTTTTCTATCTGCATTTTGATATTGTCCATTATTTCTCAAGTTTAGTATTTTAAATGATGTTTGATATAAAGTCAACATCTGACTAAAACATGGCACTTTGTCAGTCCTCCTAGGTATGCAGTATAATTTGAGGTCATTCAAATCATTGGATAGCAGTCAGGAAAATGCAAATCAAAACCACTTCACACCTACTAGGATTAATCTAATACAAAAAGGCAGATGATAACAAGCACTGGAGAGGATATAGAGACATTGAAACCCTCATGCAATGTGGTTTAAGATATAAAATAGTGCAGAGTTTGGAAAACAGTATAGCAGTCCCACAAAAGCTTAAACAAAGGGGTATCACTGACCCTGTAATTCCATTCTTGGATATATACTCAAGAGAAATGAAAACATATGTTCATATAAAAATTCATACACAAATGTTCATTGCTATTTATAATAGTCAGAACGTGGAAAAATCCAAATGTCCATCAACTGATAAATGAGTAAATAAACTGTACTATGTCTATACAATGGAATATTATTTTGTTATAAGAAAACTAAAGTACTGATACATGTTACAGTATGGATGAACCTTATAAACATATACTAATTTAAAAGAAGCAAGACACAAAAGAACACATATCATAGGATTCTGATATAGGAAATGTTCAGAAGAGGCAAATTTATAGAGGCAGAAAGTGGTTGCCTAGGGATGGGGAAAGTTGGAGGAAATTAGATGACTACCAATGGGTATCAGGTTTCTTTTTTGGGTGGTGAAAATGTTCTAATATTGATTGTGGTGATGATGGTTGCAAAACACTGTGAGTATACTAAAAAGTTGACTTGTCCATCTTAACTGGGCGAGTGTATGGTTTATGAATTTCAATAAGGTTATTTCAAAAATAATAGAAATATTTCTTATTTTATCTTGGGATTAATGTGCTTAGAATTAATTAGTAGTAAGTTCGGTCTCATCTTCTTTCAGAATACAGTTTAATATAGGAGGCAGAGTGTATAATGAAAAAAAGGAAAAGGCTAATAATGATAGTTAAGGTAGTATTAAATAATGAAATCCTAAAATAGTAGGAAAATAATGGATAAAAGAACCTTTCCAAATGAAAAATTGCCATCGTGTAGAGGTTCCTGGGGATAAAGAATAAAGATGCAGCATGAAGCAAAAGCAGCTCCAGTTGCTTTAATCTAATATTCCATGGTGCTGTTGACAAAAAATGGAAAATCGATTAAAACGTACCTATTTGAGGATTGGTGATAGAGAGGGGAGCTGGCATACACTAGGGAGCTATTCCATTTATATACATAACTTAATTTTAAAAATTTTCTTAATATTGTTCCTTCTATGGCTTAAAACCTTAACACTTTCTCTCTTTTCAAATACTCTCAACTACACACTTTCTTTTACTCACTAATGTCTACTGAGGTGGATACTAACATACTTATGTGTAAAATGAGTATTTTGTATATAAATATTTACACATCATTATGCCTGGCTTAGATTTAATGAAGAGACCCTTCCAAGATCCAGATACAGGGAAAGAGGACTAACAAAAGCAAGGCAGGCAGATACAGGGAGGCATTCTCTTGGGAGATCAAAGGCAGAGACTAAGGATGTAGGAAAATCAATAGGAAATAAAAATGAGAAAGTACAAAGAAACACAAGTAGAGAGGCTAGATCAATACAGGAAAAGAAAAGAGAGAAGTAAGTAGTTTTTAGGCTTGTCGGTCCCTTCATTGCACAGTATTTGTTCCTGAGTTAGTCATTTCCAGATGTGATTGGCAGCTGATATTTTTTCAGGGGAAGCAAGAGGTTCTAGTTGTTATTTCAGGAAACATGAAAATTCCAAACCTTACCAAAGGTACACAGAAGAAGACAATTGATATGCCTCCTGGAGCAGCCTTAAAATTGTGTTGGGTTCACTTGTGGTTTTAAAGATTTGGAAAAGAGAAGCAGAGTGAAAAATAGGGAAATAGGGAGAGAATATCTAACAAAAATTGGTATTTATTGTGTACAAGTTATTTTGAAAAAAAATATGATGAGATCATGTATTTTTATCATAAAACATCGTATGTTTTATATTTTATCAATGGTTAGCCACAGTTAGTTACTTGTATATCCATACAGTGGTTAATATCAGGAAGACACCTCATCTTTTCCTAGATCTTCAGCCTCCATATCTTTAAGAGGACAGACCCTTTACTCTTCTATACTTTCTGATTCTTCTATATTTTAGGACCATGGAAAGATTTAGAGGATAATATTCCACTTATTTAATCCAAGATTAAAGACAGTCATTTGTTTTTAGTTATTTATAGACCAAAGTGTAAAACATGTTATATTAATAAATGATGCTTTTTAGGATTGGATAAAACAAATAGCTTTGGATATTTTTCTAAAAGTGTATAAAATCAAGAGGAATTCTTCTGATACTTCTAACAGATTTGACTCTTAAGAATTTTTAGAATAAAACACAGTGTCTTAATTTTACCATGTTTACTTCAAAGAGAGCTAGAAGACTTAAAGAGATCTAGACATATGAAACATACATGTGAAACACATAGCTAGAAATGATATTTCACAGAAAATATCATCCAATTTTATATTTTCTTACATACATTTTCTTACATACCTATTTTATTCGATTAGGTTGCTCTAATATTTATCATTAGTGGTAGAAATAGCATATTAATTTTATTTTGAAATCACCATTAGCAATATAAGCACATATATTTATGGTTAGGGCTTATAAACAGATTTTGGGTTTTGTTAATTTTTTTTGTTTTGTTTTTTACAGAATTAAAAATGAAAATTTTTCTTCAAGACCTTTGATGTTTTAAAATTTGTTTCTTTAAATATTTTAACACAGTAGCAGAACACTAATATTTTCAAGTCCTTTTTGCAATATTTTATTGCATGAAATAAACATGTATTGTGCTTTGTCCATGAACACAGCACTTTTCTTAGTATTAGAAAATTGAAAATACACTAGTCAATAAATCTAATACAAAGCATATTAGCCCACTAAGCATTGATTTTTACTCTAAGAACACTAAGGGTCAACTCTGTTAGAAATATCTGAAGAATTACTCTTAATTTTATACACTTTTGGAAAATCCTCCAATACTATTTAACTCGTTGTTTTATATGATCCTAAAAAGCACCATTGATTAAAGCCAACTCTTTGCCATGGATACAATGTCCTGCCTGAACAGGCCTTGTTTACCTCTAGGATCATCTTGCCTTTAGCTCTAGATGCACTGGACATGCTGGAGTTCCATCAAACATCTCAAGTTTGTGCCCTTACCAGCTTTCATGGCATCTTTCTCATTAATCTGGAGAGTATTCCTTCTAGATCTTCACATGCCTCACACTTTCCCATCATCAAGGTCTCTGCTGACATCATCTCCTTGGAGAGATCTTCCAGAACAACTCTATCTAAAAACCACTCTCCACTCTATCAAGCTCTCTTTTTCCTGATTGATTGTCTCCATACTTACATTATCTGATTACATACATTGCCTGATTTATGTGATGAATGCCTTTCTTAATTCCTTAGTGCCCATCTTCCTCTCCTGTCTTGGTTTTTATTGCATCTTATTCTTCAAGTTTTTATTCTACTACACTGGCCTTTCCTGCTTCATTCTCTTTTGTTATCTATTCCTCTATTAAGTTAAACTTTGAGCATTCAGAACTCAGTCTTAGCCTCTCTTCTCTATTAGTTTAGCTCAGGTGCTTTCATGAAGGCTTTAAACTTTGACAAGACTTTAAATAATATCAACTCGTTGATGTTTCAAAAAGTAGCTCAAGACTCATATTATCAACTGCCTTCTTAATATCTACACACTAAGATATTTCAACATTAATATTTCTAAATGGAGCTGTTTACCCCACCCCAACCCAGTGTATTCCTTCACCATCCCCAGTTTTCCCCATTCCCATAAATAGCACTCCATATATCCAGTGGTTCAAGCCAACAGACGTAGAAATCATGCCATTTTCTATTTTCCCAAAACCAGTCCATCACTGAGTACCTTAAGGTTTATCCCCAAAATACACATTATATCTTCCCACTTCTCCCCATCTCCATTGCTATTACTTCCTCCATCTTCACTGTGATCACTCAACTCACACCTCTTTTCTCCACTCATGTAATATCTTCCCACTCCTACCTTACTCCCTGCATTCCATTTTGCACATCATAAAGAAGACAGAATATTCTCTTCCAGTACATTAGGTCACTCCCTGGCTTAAACTCCTTCAAATGACTTTGCTTTGCTTTTAGAATATAATGTAATCTGCTCATGATGCCTGATAGCCCTGCCCTGGTTCTTATTTACCTTCCCATTTTGATTTCACTAACCTCTCTCCCTTAGTCCACAAGCTCTAACCATAAAGGCCTCTTTTCTGCTCCTCCAAAATTCCAAACCCTTTCTGCCTAAAGACCTTTCTATTTCCTTCTCGTCTGTCTGAATATTGTCCTGCTCTTCAAATAACTGCAGGCATCAGCTCAAATATCACTTCCTGGGAGAAGCCTCCCCAAACTATCATTCATTCATTCCAAAATACTGATTGACTTTTTTCTCTGTGTCAAGCACTATGAATAGGTGGAAATATACTGTTTTCTTCCTTCTTGAAGCTTAGATTCTATTAGTAATGATCATTTCAGAAGTTTCTATAGTACTTCACGATTATAGTTTTGATAATTCCTGACTATTTAATAGATGTAATTTTTTGCAATATAATTTCAAAAATTTAAGGCTAGAGAGTATAATTAAGTGTCTGACTCCAGGAATTCCCTGGCAGTCCAGTGGTGAGGACTCTGCACTTTCACTGCCAGGGCCAGGGTTCAATCCCTGGTCAGGGAACTAAGATCCCACAAGTCATGTGGCATGACCAGAAAAAGAAGTCTGACTCCATTTCTGTTGTTTGACCTCTGACATCTTCCATATATACCCTTCCTTTCCTTCCCCTCACCCCCACATGTGGGCAAGGTAATAAGAAAGCCTCCCTTGGCTGCAGGGGCAATTCAAATCATGCAAACTCTCCCTCTGGACCTTACCTTTTAACCTCAATAAAAACCAGAGCCAACTGGGCTGCAAGTCTATCCTCCCTACCTGCTTTGTTCACTGCAGACCAAATCTGAGCCTTTCTCAGAGAATTCTTTGGTTGTTTGTGATGTTTCTATTTGCTGTCCATTGGTGCTTATGTTTCATTTGTCCTAACTTCCATAAGTTTTGGAGAGACACGCTGCCCAGCATACAGCAGAGGTTGCTAAGTGCTCTAATAAAACAATTGGCACTGTGAGCAGGACGCTGTGGCAATGAGCGTCAGTGTGAGGTATCTTCAATCTCGACCACTTAACTCACAAACTGAGTCTATTACACACAGTTCAGTGGCCCTGAATGGGATCAACCAATTATTGAGCTTGTGTGCTTGCATTTGGACTGTGCCTCTTTAGGTTGGCTTAGCTAGGTTTCAGGAATCTTAAATTGATCCAACCTGACCTGGCCCTTATGAGTGAGGAAAAGTGACAAAGAGCTTGACCTTGGATAGAGTTGGGGAAAGCAAAAAAGGAATAGAGACTGAGTTGCTTAGACAACATAAGGCCATTGTGATGTGTCTGACCAGGCACTGATTCCTGTATTTCCAGAATACTGTACATTAAGGACGAGTGGATCCCCTAGGTGGTCACTAGTTACTGTGTGGCATTCAGACCCCGATGGTATGGACTGACAAGGTGACAAGGTCAAGTGTTGGGCTTTCTCTCCACCTTATTTCACAAAATTTTGGTCCACATTGGGATTTCCCAAAGAAGAAAAAAATTACAATAAAAATTATCCTAAAATATACTAAATTACAAAGGTATGAATAATATCGCTATAAGGAAAAAAAATTGTGATAATGAACCAAATTTGGTTTTGCCAATAAAAATCTTAGGGTGAAATCAATGTTTGCAATGTTTGTGTAATAAAGGAAAAGGGAATAATTGGCTTTATATCTAAGCTTCAAACAAGATACAATAAATTATTTATAATTAAATTTTTAGCCCTAAGGGTATATCTTACTAAATGAGAGTCTTTAAATTTGCCATAGCAACCCAACAATATCAACTAATACAAGCTAACAAATTATAACACAGGCTATAATACCTCCTAAAGGAAAGGATAATTAGTCCAATGATTTTCCCCTTCAGTAGTCCAAGTGAGACAAAATAAAAATAAATGGTACCTGACTATGAATTATCATAGTTCAACGGCATTTCCTATAAACGTTTAATCCCACACATTATTAAAAATAACAAATTCTATTCAACTGGCCATTAGAAAATACTTTCCTGTGATATTTGGCTAACCTGCTCTGCTCAGTGCCTCTTTCAACAGCCTCTCAGTTACAATTTGCTTTCATCTTTGAAGGGTAACAGTACACCTTTACCTGGCAACCCATGATACCTAGTACAACAGACATCATACATAAACTATGTGGACTATACCTCCACCACATCCAGTTATCCCTCAGAATCCAGGTATGACATTTATTGATGATGTCCTTTCTACACCCAAACACAGATATTTAGAAATATTTATACACAACATATTTTAAAGACATGTGTGAGAGTAAAAGCATATACATTATTTTTCTCTAGTGGTATCCTGGTCAAATCAGTGAAGTAAAACCAAAATTTCTGATTCCGTATTTCTTTAAATTTAGTTTCATTGAGATGAGCTCAGTTTTCCTTCAAAATAATGACTACCCTGCAATGAGTTTTACTGAGTTGACAGATGTTTACAATATGCATAACCGGATACATACATAAACATTTAAGACTTCTATAGAAGTGCAATTGAAGTAGGGAGAGGAAAGGAAATGAAAAATAACAGATTATTTCTTATTAAACTCATCCAGAAAGGGCATGAATTATACAACTTTATGGTATATTTGCCACCAGATTAATGGAAATTTATTCACAGAACTCCCTAGGAACAGAGATGAGCATATACTATTTACATTTCTCATTTTACGTATTATAAATTTATATGTGTCGATAAGTTATATACTTAAAAGACCAGCAGGCAAATCTTTAATGAGAAATGATCTTTTGATCTTGTTTTGATGTTTAGTTACATGTGGAAAAATACAGGAGTTTAAAATGTTTACATCAAACCCCAGAAGTTACGTTGCATGACAAGAGAGACTATATACTTATTAAAGTCTTGATGCTGCAGTTCTAATTTAGACTAAAAATGATTACTTTTGTTTCTGTTGCAAATACTGCCTTTATTATTCCTCTTGACACAGAGGGGGATCTTCCATACCAAGTTCTGGATGTGAAACAATTCAGAGGTTCATTTAGAAAACCACTCCCGTCATTTTCTGCTAAGAATTTTAGAAACAACTGCAGCTTTTCTTCTGCCTTTAGTATTATCTATAATATATCAACTATTGCTTTCTTATAGAAAAGCTGCCACATGAATGAAAATATATTCTAAATAAACTTTTCAGATCCCCATGATGTTGCAAAGGATCACTTGTTATATAAAGAGTTGACATGAGGCCAACATATAATAAAAGATGTTTATAAATACATTTCTATTTTGTCAAGAGATGCGTAATCCTTTAACTTCAAAACTGAGCCACAAGTTAACAAAAGAAAATCAAGAAGTTGATTTCATAACCATTAAAAGATTGTATTGATCTTTACATTTGCTACATTTCAATTTGCTAGAATGTTGTTCTAATGACACCAAACCTTGATTCTGAAAATTATGATATGAATCACAAATTCTCACCAGCCACCTCTGGCACACAAAAAGGGGTGGCAGTTGGTGTTTGAGAAAAAGAGAGAAGATTGTGAAAATCTAGGGAGTGACCAATCTCAGAAACATCTTAACATGCATGGTGACAGTGGATTATCTTTGAATAAGAAGGGCAGAAATAATTTTCTAAACACATGTAGATTATTTCTTAGTTAAGATTATTGTATTGAGAACCCAGAGTTTTCTCAGTTGCCTCCCCAAACTCTAGAATCCTGTAACTCCTGTTCAGTTTCTACTCATATATCCTCGAACAAAATTATTCCTAGGAGGGAATATTGTAAATCTAGTTGCCAACTGAAGAATGTTACTTGCCATCTGCTCTACAAGAATTAGGTCACTAGCCACTGCAACCGTTGACCTTCAACATACCCTGAAAGGAATTCGGCGTGGAATGAGGCACTCTGTGCTCTGGGAAAACTGGCAGAAGAGGCCATCAAATATTTAGATATTTTCAGGAGAAATTTTGTGCATCTTCCCATTCCTAGGAAAGCACTAAAATTATTACCTCCTCTTGACTAGCAGCAACTTTCTACTGAAATGTGCTCTTGGTTGCATGCAACCCCTTCATCTAAATCACATGTATACTGACCTCTCCCCACCTCTTCAGAAGAGTTCCTCAGAGCTATCTGAGAGGCTGTTTCTGGGAATACAGTCCTCAGTAAGACACTGAATAAACTTGACTCACAGCTTTTACACTGTGCTTTTTTTTTTTTTTTTTTTTTGCCGTTGTCACACTGTTGTGAATTATGATATTTTACCTGAGCAAATGATTTAATAGGCTTTCCCTTAACTTTCATGTTTCAGCAAGAACTTCTAAGTAAATCTTACGTGTTAAGATTTTTATGGAAAAGAAAGAAGTGGTATTTGTGAGTTTCTGCATGAATCAGAAGATATTTTGACATTATTCATGTGGAAAATATTTATGTACATATAACAAACAAAATTAAACCATGTTGTGTTCGTAACCACTTCAGTGTATTATATGACAGTTGTGTGGTAACTGATGTATTATGTGGCAGTTGTTTTTCCCAAACAGCTAAATATTTTCCATAGATTGTTTCTTTTTCCAAATGAAAAATGCAGACAGCTCTAGGAAGTTTGGGAAATAAAAAAAATGTTTTTGACCTCCAGATCAAATAATTTTATTAATATTCAGTAACATGAAAATCCATAAAAGAGACATCAGCATATTTTCTGCATTCCCTTGATTTATTTTATGTGAATAAGAAATCAACCATATATTCAAAATGGATATAACCTTGTAAAAAATTATAGGCTTTTCTTAACCCACAGATAGCTGAGAAAAAAATACATTAATAATTTACCACCCTCTATGAAGACAATAATATAATATTCTTCATTAAAATCTTTAACCATTGTAATGTTTAGTTAGAAAGCATTTCAAGAAAATTTTAACAAGTATGTTCACAAATTTAAAATATATAAATTCTCCTAGACCTACATATGACTCAGCTATTTATTCTCTCTCTTAAGCGGAGAAATTACCAACAAACCAGAGAATAATTCCAAAGTCTTCACTTGATCTACTTTTCAAAAGTCACACTTTTTGTTTAACTGCACATAAAATGGATAATGGTTTTTATGTAAGAAAATCATGTATGTTCTCCCTACCTGGCACCCTACCAACAGATCCAAATATATTAGACCAATTGTTAAACATTTTTAAAGTCTCCTTTCTGGGACATTTTCAGGGAAAATAAGTCAATACACTTGACCAATTTTGTTGAGCATTTACCTCTACTTCTGGTGCTAGTGTGGAGGGATTAGTCTCTCCCAATTCATTCGACACACATTTGTTGAGCAATAACTATGTGCCAGGTACTCTGTGCTGGTTATAATGGTGAAAAAACAGCCATGATGCCTAAAGCTATCCTACCTGGGTACTGGGAATTCCTAATTTGAAAGCTACAGGGAGGATAAAATAGAAACTGGATAAGGAAGAGACGAGATATAGCAATCTCTTTGAATTATATGTTTCAAATATACAAGCCAGAAAGAAGCTTCTGTGAATAGAACTTTTTAAATATTGAAAATAGCCAAAAATATTTTCAGCCTTTTGGGGAAAAATGTACTTCACTGCTATGAAAAGGAGAGTTTTGTCTTTAGATATAGAGAATTCATACTTCTGCTTATGATTTTGAGTCCTTTTATCCTCCAAATTCATAGAGTGGTCATAAGGAATTATCAGTTCTAGTTACTGATATTCCCTTCCAGCTGATAAGGCCATTTCAGTGCCTGTTCTTAAAGTATATGAACATGGTTTGACTGCACCAACAGGTATTTCATTTTTTCCATAGATATAACAAATTAAGCAATGTAGATCAAACAAAAAATTCTATGTTTCTCTGTGATTCATTCATTTCAATGGGCTTCAACTTTCACAGCAATTCAAATTCAATATCAAAATAATTTCTTTCCTGAAAACCCTATTTATTAAGGTCTACTTTAACTTAAGAGTAATACAATTTTTCTCTTAAATTTTCATGTGTGAAATTTGTCTCACGTAATCATGAAATGAAGTGTAGATTCTAGGAGGCTAAGCTTCATGGCATATTCAAAGAATGGACGAAGTTCCACACACATATACTGCAACTAGCTTTCAAAGCTCAGTTCCATCAGAACTCTCATCTCTCGTTTTGTTCACTAAGAATTTAGTTTCATGTTACAGTGTATTCTTGTATAACTGACTTTGTAAGAACTCTAAAAACATGGTGGGCAACACTCTGCAGAACCCTCTTAGGCAGGGATGCACAGATGGTTGAACCCAGAATATCAGAGCCTTATCATGAGAAAAAACATATTAACTGTTTATTATAATGAGGAGAAATCACATTTTTCTTAAAGCATTAATAAGAGGATCTGCATCTTATCCGGTGCCTTCTAATATATCAGGAATCAAGGAATATTCATTCACTGTCTTTCTGAATTTAAATCATTCAAATGTAATATTATGTGTTGGACAACAGTTTCTAATCAGAATAACATACTTAGCTGAAAAGGGTTACAGAGCTGCATACAGGGCCCCTGTGTTGGAATACTGAATAGTCAACCAAGGCTTTCAGAAAGGGGGAAAATTCAGGGAGGGGGGAGTAGTTCCTGAATGGAACTTTAACGATAGAATATCTAAGGGTCTATCTTATAGACCAAATTAAGCCCACAAATATGTTTTCTTTGTAGTCACAATGTTGTTATACGTGTGTTAATTATTTTTTAGTTCAAATTCTTTTAGGAGGATCATGCATTAACCAATTTGTCACTGGCTCCACCATTTCTTGTTGTCCTACATACAGCCCAATTCATACAATTATGTTCTTTATCAACCTCTTGAGTTTCTGGTTCACGCTCTACATAAACTATTCTACTTCTTTTTTTTTTTTGGATGTTTGTATTTTATTTCATTTACATTTCTAGAATAAACTATTCTACTTCTTATTTGAAGTACTGTTCTGTGAAATCTGAGAAGCTCTTTTTATCCAGGAATTTAGATTAAGGTTGCTTCTGAGTTTCATTTAGACATGAGCTGTCTTATACTTGCTTTGTCTACCTGATCGCTGTTTGCAATGCCATAAATTCGAAATTTGTACATCTCGCCCCATGCTTTATGGTGTGCCACAATTTAGCTTCTTTGAGAATGGTTAGTTTATATTCTTGTAAAGCACTGCTCGGATTACAGATAATAATAAAAGTGATCATATAACCAAGACCTGAATGTATTTGAGTACGAAGATTGTTAAGTATCACTATATCTCAGTTGCGCATATAAAGTATGTATATATTTGTCACACTGGGATGAGAAGCCTTTTGTTTGGGTTTACAGAAGTCAGTTGCCCATGGATTTTCCTTGGACACCACCCAAAACTAAAGAGTTTAACCAATCTGCTGTTCAGAACTGAAATACTTTACCAATAGCCCTGCTGTGAGTGAAATTGACTGATTACAAATCTACAGTCACAGCAAGGGTCAGGGGCAAAATCACATCACTGCTTGAGAGTGTCTCCTGCTAGCTGCAAGTCAGTAGGAGAAGAAAACAGAGAAGATATGAGGGCAGAAAATAAACAACAGAAATCTCAAGGATAATAACTATAAAAAAGGTGTTATGTGTTTACAGCATTTAAATTCCATCTCACTGGAGAAGTTGCTGGCATTTAATTACTGATCCTTTATTTGTCTAAGATTTGGTTTGAGCAGTTTTGTAGAAATGGCTATAGTTTAAAATTTCAAGAATTCTCTAAAACACTAATCTCTCAGCTTTCAATACTTATTTAGCTCTCATAGTAACTTAAGGATAAGAGCACCAAAAGGAAATACACAATGTGGTTAGTGCCCTCCTGTTGACAATATAACAAGCAAAAAACAGAAGCAATTGTAATAATTTATTTTCAAAAACTCCATAGGGTAATTTATTATGCATGCATGTGCATTCACATACACATGTGTACACATGTGCACACATACACACAGAGCTTGTTTTTATACATGAAATTAGCTCTCTGGACACTAGCTCTTATTGCTAAATTAGATTAGACTTTTTGTAGTTTTGAGTGACAACTTCCTGTTTTGAATATCATCTTACTGATAGGCTGGAGATGCTTATCATTGGGCTACAGTGGGGCTGTCCCTTCTTTAGACAAGAACCTCATTGTATCTCCTAAGTATCTAGTTGTTCCCGGCATTTAAGTGCTGTTCTTAAAACCAAGGTCTAAAGATCAAACTCATCGGAATCCTCTAGAATGCTTAATACAAATGCATTTTCCCCAAAACTTCCCTATCACTATCTCTGAGATTAGGCAGAAATCTTTATTATAACTACCCCACATGATCCCTATGGACACTATGTTTTGAAAATCGAGAATCATGGTTTTTACTATAAGACTGCATTGTGATATTAAATATAAATATTGGACATATAAGTGATAATAGCTGCAATTCTACCATTCATTAATTGAAAAAATACATAATGAATATATACTTTCAATTAAACTTTTAATGTTAATTTGCCACAAAACTTTCATT
The DNA here is from genome assembly GCF_059928025.1 of Delphinapterus leucas. Lineage (NCBI taxonomy): Eukaryota > Metazoa > Chordata > Mammalia > Artiodactyla > Monodontidae > Delphinapterus > Delphinapterus leucas. Next base: position 39,564,795 of record NC_143132.1, read on the forward strand.
TATCCATTTATTCATACAACTATAATGCTGGTACTGAGTTTACAATTACATAAGTATATGAAATACACATTTTTATCCATAGATATTTGGTACAACTATGGATCCATGAATCTTTGCAAAAACTATCTCTCTGGAGTTCTTCAGCTTGTAGTTTAGGAGCTACTGCTGCAAATTGTAAGTCATTTTCATGCTTACTCTGCACCATATAATAATATTTACCCTTTCTTAATATCTATAACTAGTCATAGCCATGAAATGTTCATATAACAGAAAGAAAGAAACATGTTCTGGTACGTGTTCATCAGTGAGTACTCTTAAACTTGGAGAAATAATCGGGAAAACAGAGTCAGTGGTTATCAATTGCAAACATCAATTTCTAGAACTCTATTTTGCCACCTTAAGTAAATAATTCTGAAGTCAAATGATTCCATTGTGGTAAAGGTAGATTTGCATCAGTAATGTCATAAATTAAAATTAATGATATATTTTCCTTGATATATCAATACTTGCTTATTTATAAAATGTATAAGTAGAAAAAAATGCAGAAAAAATTAAAGGTGGCCTCTATTCCCATTATTCAATATTGACAAGTGTTATTTGGGTGGATTTTCTAGTATTCTTGTATTTTTCCTTTTGGGTATTAACATACTATAAGTATTTTTTTTACTTTGTAATATATTGTCTATATTTTCCATAGTATTATAGATTCTTTGTTATTATAATGATAATGACTATATAACATCTCATAAAGAATGTTCTCTTTATCATAGTTTGCTTAAACATTATTGCATTTTTAAGTATTTACGTGGTTTCCAATATTTCAAACTAATAAACGACACTGAAATGAATTTCAGGCTTAAAGCACTGCATAAACTCTGTATCGTTTCCTTTGTGCAAATTTATAGGAGAGGAAATATGTAGTCAAGGGGCATAAAATATTAACGCTTTTGATACTAACTTGTAAATTGTTTCTCAGAGTTTTCATTGGCTTTCTGGATAGCAATATGAAAATACATACCAGAATCTAAAAATTCCCTTCTTATTTAACTTGACTATTATGCATTTATAATAAAATTAATAACTGAATAGGCTAAAATACTTGGAGCTATTTATTGATTTTAATAAGGAAAATTTAACATTAAGAAATGGTTACCTAAAATTTAGAAATAGAACAATATAATATTTTATAGCCAATAAAATACTCTTGAAATAAAAAAAGATATAAAATTGTTTTTGATAGAGTGTTAGATTTAAAACTTGGTTATTATATATATGGTTTTATATATATATATGACTATATATATTATATGGTTTAAATACATACAAATATATATTATATATACATATAGGCTTGATAGAAGTTCATGTACTCTAAATGTTATTTGTAAGTCTTTGTATGTGTGTATTTACATGTCAAAAATAGATGCTGTAATCAGAATATACAAATACAAGTTTATTGATTTCATTTACACTAGCCTTGAGTGAAAATGTCATTCTCCATAGCTTTACAAGCCATCACTCTATCTTTAAAGCTAAGTGTACTTTTAAATAATTGTACACTTTGTGTAATGTGGCAAATTATGTGCTTTAAATTTAAGAGATTAGCATTGATAGGTATATACATATATTTTTCAATTTAGAAATCTTGTTGCTAGAAAGTGTATCACATAAAATAATTCAGCTCTTTACCCAAAAGGTTAAAACTGGTGACTTTGTCTCGGCAAAACATATTTATAAAAGAGACCACTATTGCAAGAATGCTTACGTGCTTACTTCCTGAGTAGTAGGTGACATTGGTTGGGGCGTTCACTAACCACACTGATGTCTGACAAGATGATATTTCGCTTCATTGGGTTTGAAAATAGACATATACGTGTCTTCTTAGGGAAAAAAAATCACTTGTTTTCTCTTTGCACTATGCCTAACAACCCCATACTTGTTAACAACTAAATTTTGTCATACGTAGAAAAATTCTATATATAGAATTCTTTATTACTTTTCAAATTATTTCATAGTTGCTAACAACTTTGAAATAAAGATATCATAATAATCAGTAAGATACTAAGTACATATTCAAATTAGAAATACAATTTTGAAAGCCATCTCTGTAAAATACTTTGGAAATACCTGTTATATTTAAAGTAACTTACAGTTATCATTTCAAATAAAGATATGGCATATTAAATGGCCTTAATTTCTATGCATACTTACTAAAATATGTTAGAACTTTCCAATATAAATTAAAATATACTGACACAATATCTACTCAAATAGGTGCAGCCTAACCTGGTGCCTATGAACAAGATTCTATGCTTCAAGCAGGAAGTGGAATGTGGCAAATCAGTGCCTTCATTTCTCATTTTGAATTTTTAGTGATTATAACAATTTTTGCTATGTTCCTAGAAAACAACTGCACAATTTTCAGTAAGCCATCTGCAGTTTCACTTGTGGAATTCTCATAAGCACCAGAAGAGCTTTCCACAGAAAATGTTGAATAGATTTTCTTATATCAAAATGAGCATTTCATACATTTTTGTGTATAGTTTTATAAAAAACTGTGCTTTTCTTTCAGAATGTCATATAATGGTGTAAAAATTAGATTATTAATACAAATTGTGTATAAGTAGAATAATCATTTTTCAAATTAAAACTAGAGAACCCAATGGGCTCAAATGAGCAAACTGACCTTTCTCAAGAAAATGCATAATAACCTTATAGAATAACTTCTCTTTTCTATTGATATTAAGACAAATAAGCCATGTGTTTATGCTCTTTTTATAATTAATTACTTTTTTGTATAATATGTGATATTAATTGCCCCCACATTCCAGCAAATCTTAATATTTGTATGCGTTAGTTATCCTTATATTGAGAAAAGTTCTTTCTCTTTTCTACAGATTGCAGTGAAGACCCAGTCAGTTTTTCATATACAACAGTCTTTGGTCACAGAAGAGTGTATTGGGTGGGGCTTGTGTGGGGACGGTTGATAATAAGCTATTTTTACTGGTCAAATATTTCAAAGGAAGTATATGAACTTGTCGATATCGTCTCTTAATATGATAAACAATTTAAGTAGTACATGCTACCGAACTCTTCATTTTGGTGTGTTTTATTTTAGAAATGCATGTCATTCCCTATTCATGCCACTTATAACTACTTTCTCTTGTGACTTCCCCTTCACTAAAGAAGACAGGCTTAGTAGTCATTCTAGCCTTCTATATTGTAGTCTCCTAAATCACTTCCATTTTTTTCTACTTTTAGAGACAAATAGTGTCTACAGTTAGTGTTAAGACACCAGACGTTCAGTGATGACATAAATATTTTTATTCAAGATATGTACCATAAATAAAAGAACTAGTGTGTGTACATATGCTTAAAATAACACCTGCCACACGGTAATTGTTGCCCAAGTATAAATACTGAAAAAATATGTAATAGCTACTTAGAATTATAAAACCTCTTATTTTGCGTTTAGTTCCTTTGGGACTTCATTTGAGAGACTGTAACTTTTGGGCAACAGCCGTATCCAGCTCATTCTAACCCTGAAGTTTTACATTTTGTAAGAAACCGGATAGAAGCCTTGAAAAACCTTGCAATTGACCAGGTGATGTACAAGTATCCTATAATGCATATACTGAATTTCTATTTCTGTTTATTCACAACTTATTAAATGACCAATTTAGTAAGTTTTACCCTGGCCTTTTAAAAAAGACAAACTGTTGAGTATACCACTAGATGGCAGACAAAGATCAGAAAATTTCCATTACATACTCAATACATTAAAATATAGTGCACTTAAAATGTGCACTTAAAATGCCATTTGCAGCAACATGGATGGACCTAGAGATTATCATACTAAGTAAAGTAAGTCAGACAGAGAAAGACAAATATTAAATGATATCACTTATATGTTGGATCTAAAAAAGTGAAACAAATGAACTTATTTACAAAACAGAAATAGACTCAGAGGCATAGAAAACAAACTTATGGTTGCCAAAGGGGAAAGGGGGGGGATAAATTAGGAGTTCGGAGTCAACAAATACGCACTACTATATATAAAATAAACAACAAGGACCTACTGTATAGCACAGGGAACTATATTCAATATGTTGTAATAACCTATAATGGAAAAGAATCTGAAAAGGAGATACATATATATACAAAATGTTTTTATATATACTATATATATATATTTGATATGTATATTTTGATATATATCTCTATATAGAGACATATATTTTGATATATGTCTATATATAGAGATACATATCTTAGTATTTTGTGCCTCATCACTACTATCTTTTGGTCCTCTAAGTATAGTTTTGCATAAATGGCATTTAAGAAAGATAAACAGCTCACATTCTGACTTGAGGCTGTGTAGGAATAAGCATGAAATAGAGCCTGGAGTTACACTGAGACCACTGGAGGCACCTGACTTCAACCCTCAATCCTTTCCATGATTTCCGGAGATTCTGAGGTTTCTATTTTGACTTTCAGCAACTTCTAGTGTTTATTCTTAGGCTAAGAGAGATCATTTAGATGAAAAAAAGAAAAGAAAGATCATCTATAGGTAGTTTCAGTAGCCTCTGATTTCCAGGCTTACTTGGAATTCTCTTACAGAGCCCCCCAGATAAAAAACAAGATCCAGATTATTTATTTATGCCTGCCAAACTGCATTTGATTACTTTTTTAGACAGTCAACTTGTTCAACTCGCCTACGGGATTGCATCCAGCCTGGTAGTATTCAATATTAAGTACAGGTTTCCCAAATCTGTGTAACTTCTATCTTAGTATTCATAAGTGGAGTTCCAGCGTCCAACAGTTCCATTTTTCAGAATGCAAGTATACATAACAACCCAGCAATTATGAATAACAACAGAAATGGTGATGACAGCAACTTCGCCAACATGAATTGATCTCACAATATGCCAAACACTGTCCTAGGACCTTGAAGGGATATAAAAGCTTTGGCTAGATTTTGCTAAAATAAGAACCTCAGAAAAGCTTAACAACAAAAGTTTTTCTCACTATGTCACTTGCAGGCTGAAATAGTCTGCATTTCCGCTGCACAAATATTTTTCATTTGGGTTCTAGGCTAAAGAAGCAGCCCCTGTCTCAGTCTCATTGAAGCAGGAAAAGCAGAAAACCTCACATTTTAATTGGGGCATATTTTCTTTGATTTAATAACTTCTGCTATATAATCCATTTTTCCTTAATATTTAGGATTTGCTCCCTTAATGTGTTTAGATTGCTCCTATTATCACCCTAGGAAAATTAATCCTCACCACATATCAATTTACCAGCAGCTGGAAAAATTCCCCACTCACTCATCTCAGATGAAGATCTTTCAGTGAGGAAAAAAGCACAGATGCAATCTAGTTAATCTTTCCCTAAATGACCTATCCATGGTGTCACTTTACTGAGAATAACAATCACAACCCTCTATGGACACTTTTTACATTTCTCTCAGATAAAATGAATGTTGAGAAATTTAAAGAAAGAAGAAAGGAAAATTCACCAACTAGAAGACACTAGTTTATATTACTGTCCTGCTAAATTTTAAATAGGTGCCTTTAAACATTTTTATTTATTTTTGTTGTTGTGCTTAAAGTCAGAGAAAAACAACCATAAACTACCATTTAAAAAATTTTCCTATTTGAGAAACTTCCCATTGTATTTTGCATGATAGAACTATCAAATTAGAAAGGTATATTCTTAGCATCAGTTAAACTCATGTTCTACCTATAAAGTTTTATTTGATGTTCTCTGAATTTTCCACATTTGATTATAATAAGAATGAAACTATATGCAAGGACTTACTAAAACTCTAATCAATGTTTAAGAGAAAGAAATATTTTCCTTCACATTTTAAAATATTTCCTTCACATTTCCTATTAAGATTTTCTTTCCTCGCAACACAGACAATTGCTAAGAAATATACTACTTATGGCCCAGGATGTTCCCAATGCCATTCTTTTTTTTTTTTTTTTTTTTTTTTTTTTTTTGCGATACGCGGGCCTCTCACTGTTGTGACCTCTCCCGTTGCGGAGCACAGGCTCCGGACGCGCCGGCTCAGCGGCCATGGCTCACGGGCCCAGCCGCTCCGCGGCATGTGGGATCTTCCCGGACCGGGGCACGAACCCGTGTCCTCTGCATCGGCAGGCGGACTCTCAACCACTGCGCCACCAGGGAAGACCTCCCAATGCCATTCTTAATCGATTGCCCCACAGTTGGCACCTCACTGTACTCTTGTATTGCATACAGCAAATAAGAACATTTTATTTTTCTTTTCTTTATTACATTTTGTATATCCATTGACGTTTTGTACCTCTTGACTTTCAAGGAAATTTTAAATTCCATTGAAAGCTAAGCTCACCAAATGATATCATCTGCTTATTAAAATACACACACAAACACATACACACAGTAACAAAATGGGTTAAGTATCTAATTCTATTCTGAGAATTTATCAATCTAGGAGTTACTTAACTCTTATGAAATATTAGCAATCGGCTTACAATTCTTCCAGATGCTGGACAGAACATAAAGAAGTTAGAGGCCAGTGTCCTCCTCCACGAGGAGCTTAGAGTTCAAGCATCTATGTAATATCCCAACAGAGGAAATTTATTTCTCCCTCTTTCTCTTTTTCCTGCCAAGTTTTCCTCAGCTGTTGAGAGTTTCTATGGCTTCTGTCCAAGGAGTTTTTGCTACATAATCACTGCAGAATGTTTTCTGAAGATCAGTATATGCCCCTCTGAGAACAGCTCTTGGACACATTGGTCAACAGTTTCTTGACTGTCTTCCCATTCAGAGAAGAACGCTCCAGGAAATGCATGGAAAGGATTGCCAACCTCAAGCTCAGCATCTCTCTTACACATGAGGTAAATGTATCTGGTTGTTACCAGATTATGATATTTGCTGCTACTAATTGGATTGGCCATGAAAAACTAGCCTTCTAGAAACTTTCTGGTTGTTGTATTAATTCATCTTATATTTGCCATAAGGTAAAAGGAGAAGCCTTCAAATTTTTGAGGATGAAAAATTAGGACAGCTCTTCCGTCTTTTTCAAGGGCAATCCTGGATATTGTGAAGGGCAATCCTTTGTTGTGAGGGGCTTTCTGTTGCATTACAGAGTGTTAGCATCCCTGTTCTACAAGCAGTAAATGCCAGTAGCTCCCTCCTGTCAGTGATTGTTACCGCTAAAGCATCCCAAAAATTCTACTAAAGCCTCTTGGGGTGGAAGAAACATTACAGGTCTGAAAACTACTGTTATGCTTAGGATGACTTTTTCTACTAACATTAAAATGTGGTCCTGTATAAATTATAAATTCCTACATTTAAAACATACACAAAGTGAAGCAGAGGTAAATTTCAAGCAAATATAAAATTTCTAAATAATACTGTTACGATGTTTAGATGAAACCTTCAGTATTGCTCATTCTTTAATAAGCCTGGGTAATCTAGAGAGAAAGAGAATCATATCCTTTGTAGAGATACAAAGAATCTTGAAAATAATTATAGTCCATTCCCTTTATTTTACCAAAGAAGCATCTAAAATAATTTAAACAGTGGATGAGGTCACACTTGCATTCTGGACTTCTGAAGAGAGGTATTCAAGGTCATGCTCACTTTAATAAAATGATGGAAACATTTCTAAGTAGTGAGAAGTGAAAGAGAGGCATACCTCCAAATATGTTCGTTAGTCATTTACTCAACCTGATCTCTCAAACTGGGACTATTTCAGTGTCACATTCAGTTCTCAGTCTACAGCATCTTGGTGGAAACTTTGTTTTTTCACAGAAAAAAAAAAAAATCACTTTGCTCTCCCTTCCATTCTAATTGGAAAAAAAGAAGCCCCAGCAGAACTTTCACACCTAAGCCTTAGTCTCAGTGATTAATGCAACCAAAACTTCTGACATTGTCTGCCAACTGTTGTGCTCTGAACTGTCATAAATATTCCTTTAAACGTTTTATTTCTAATGACCCACTAATCTCAACTAAGGTAATCAATTCCTTTAAACACATTTGAACATAAAATAATAGATATCATGCAACGTAGTCAGACTATTCATGAAGTAACAATGACGCTAGACTGGAGCTCTTGGGACACGGCATCTGTGCCTCACAAGTTTGTTTTTAGGTCTTACCTGTGAGAGAATGCCATCTGGGATGGAAAATAGATCTTTTGTGAAATTTGAAGATATCACTATGTTGTTTCTCTTCTTATCTTGAAGTTGCCATTCTGCCACAGAGAGAATAAAATTAATTGGACCCAAATTTATTCTTCACACAGCCTGGCTGTTTATATTATCGTAGTGTTTATCCTTTTTCCTAGGTAATTTCAAATTGATTATTGAGTGAGTCTAGGATCTTCCAAGGAATCAAAGTTAAACTGTCTAGGCTGGAATCATATATTTTAAGTTATTTACTAAAGAGGGAAGCTGCATATGCTACTTTTCTATTTTTACAAATTTTGTCTTTTCTATTCAGGATTATAATGAATCAAAATCCTGGCTCTAGGAATCCTAACTTCTACTGTTTCCATTTTACCCATGCTCCCTTTCTACTGACTCCTATTCCTTTCCTCCAAAACTGTATTTGAAAATTAACCTGATAATTTGCTCTCAGAGCCCCTCACTTGGAATAGTACCTTTTCTCTGCGATTTCTCACGTGACAGGGAAAAAGTGAGAGTTTGGGAGGGAATCTCACCTAATATATTCCAAGTTTTCTTACTCCTGTTGCTTTTTTTCTCTCTCTCCTAGCATTAATTCACATTCACACTACCCTCATTCCATCCTCCATCTTCAGTCTCTTGAGATGAATGTGGGCCCTAGTAATAGATTGGCAGCTGGAGCAGCCAGAAGACAGATATCAGATTGTCATTCTGCACATGAGTTAACCAAGGGTGGAAATCTTTCCAAATATGTCTGAAAGTATGAAAAATATGGCTCTTTCATGCTTGAATAACCGAAAGGTAGCCAAACTACTTCTATCAAACTTAAAAAAAAATCAGACTGAGAATAGCATGATAAATTTTGACTCAAAAGTTAATTCATTCAAAAGGTTATAGAGCACTTGAAATCATGGAATTTAAATAGCAGATGCCTCTTAAACATCTGGAGTATCATTGCAAGAAATGTGAAACTGATAAGGAAACATGAGAAAGCAAAGATATATCCAGTTAATTATAAATTTTGTTCAGATAAGTAGATATATGGACATAAATTTCTCTTATCTCTGTACCTACATAAGACTCTCATTCCTCCAAAACAGCATTTTGAAATATGTCATCTGTGCAAATGTCCTTTCCAATTCTCTCCTTGGTATAATTTTCCCAGTATATTTCTTTCTTTCTTTCTTTTTTTCTTTCTTGCGGTACATGGGCCTCTCACTGTTGTGGCCTCTCCCCCTGCGGAGCACAGGCTCCGGACGCGCAGGCCCAGCGGCCATGGCTCACAGGCCCAGCCTCTCCGCGGCATGTGGGATCTTCCCGGACCGGGGCACAAACCCGTGTCCCCTGCATCGGCAGGCAGACTCTCAACCACCGCGCCACCAGGGAAGCCCCCCAGTATATTCCTTAAGTGACAAAAATGAAAACATTTTAAGTCCCTGTGATGAGTTTTAAAAAATACTTATTTTGTTTTAATTTATTTTGAGGAAGATGGGGCATTCTACATCTGATGTCTCAGTAGACATTTTCACATTTTCATGCCCAGCTACCACTCTGGAAGAAGTAAGAGTTTCTGGTTGTGCCAGTAATTCAAATTTTCAAAAGATCACAAAATTGGCATAACTTCACAAAGAAATCATATATCTTTAACTGACACACCATACAAAGACCTGGAAATACTGATATTTTCATTGATTGTGTAAATAGATTTTGATTTGTGACTCATCTATTCCTTCATAAGTTCACATATGCTGAAACAATATACATAGTGAGCTGAGTGGAAAATAAAACAACTTAACATTGCAAATAGGTGCCAAATAAATGGCTTTTACTGAAAAAAACAAGTGAATTTCCAGACTAGGTATTTCTGCAGCATAAGTGGGGTCTTGGGGAAAACCCAATAAAAATTAAATTTAAAAAAACCCAGCTAAGGTTGTATTATTGCTCTTTCACCTCTTATTCCTTCTCATTACAAAATGGATGCGAATTGCTAGTACAAACACATACTTGGAGTTCTAATTTCATATCATGATATACAGTCCAAATTTTGTGACAAAATGATTTTTACATAAAAGAATGAATGGGAAAATTAGACACAAGATTCAACTTGTTTATGCCCCAGGCTTAGTTTGATGACTGAAACATGTGTGAGGACTCAAGAGCCTTGTAAATGTTGTCACCTCCACCTCATAAATGCCAACTACTTGTCCTCTAAGAAAAATGTGTCCTAATGACCCTCATTGTTAACCAGTTAACATATTGATGGCTAAAACATTAATGTAGTAAAATATTAGTGCTAAAGTTAAGAAAAGAACCCTATAATAGATTTCCTTTCTTTCTCTTTTTTTTTTTTCTATTTAAGATATATTGGGCTTTTTCTTTAAAAGAAAAACTGTTCAGCATGACTTCCCTTTGCCTATGATTTCACTTTAATAAGTGAGTACTATTACTTCCTAGAGAAATCTCACTTCTCAGAACAGTACATGACCAGTGCAGACCTCAAGGTGTAAGATTTACGATCACTTCTGGACAAAAGTGTAATAAAATATTAACGAATGTTATCTTCCTAATTAAAATTTATAAGCATAACAATATGTTGTATTAAGATTATTCTGATATGAAATTATAGATTTTTTTTTAGCTTTCCCATTTTTATTTCTACTATGAGTCACTGACATTTATTTTTTTTGTTTTGGGTTTTTTTTTTTGCTAATGAGGATGTCAACTGTGATGACTGATGAATGTACCACATAAATATGATGACCATGTTATCTGAATTTCTCAATTTTTTCCATATTCTTTGGAGATATAACTATTGTTGAATAACCACATACCTATTGTTAACGTAATGTTTAGTATATATATATTAAATCATAAATAACACTGAACATACATATATATATAAAATACCTGCCATCAATTACTGACTATATCTTAAGGATAGATTAAAGCATGTTAATAATGTCCCCCAAAGTTGTACCAATTGCCCTGCATCAGCTAGCTTCCCCGTAATCCTCATCACAAGGCACCCTCACTTCTTAAAGATATTAATTTTAAAATGGATTGGGAAAAACGGTAATACATTTTGCTTACAACACTGTTCAAAGAGAAACCTAAATCTTTGTCACTTAAAAACAGAAAATGACAACAAAACCCAGAAATACTTCTAACTACTTTAATTTCTTTAAATAAAAATTTAAATAAATGATTTCTTGAATTTCTTTAATTTAAATAAATCTTAATTTCCATTTTAATATTTCTGAAAAAAGGAAAGATCCCAAGATAATTAATCAGTAAACACTGTGCCACAGGTTAATGAAAGTTAATGATTACACAGCTTAAGGAGGTATAGAATTATAATTTTTAAAAATCTTATTTTTTTGTATCTGTAGGTTGATCTCTGTTTTGTTATATTCGTTCATTTATTTTTAGATTCCATATGTAAGTGAAAATTTTAGATTCCATATGTAAGTGAAAGTGTTTGCCTTTCTCTGTCTGACATTTCTCTAAGTATAGTATCCTCCAGGTCCATCCATGTTGTTGCAAACGGCAAAATGTCATTTTTTTTTACAGATAAGTAATATTCCACTATGTTATATATAATCTATAGAATGTATATATATTATATATATACATAAACATCCCATCATATTATATATATAATATACATCTTCTTTAGCCTTTGATTTCCTGATGGACACTTAAGTTGCTTCCATATTTTGGCTTTTGCAAATAATGCTGCTATGAATATTGGGGTGCATATATCTTTTCAAATTGGTGTTTTTGTTTTCTTCAGATGGACACCAGAAACTAACATAGTATTGTGAGTCAACTGTACTTCAATTAAAAAAAAAAAATTTGTGGTTTACCTATTTCTTTATGTATTCAGTTATAACGTATCAAGTTAAATTCTCTGCACCTAAAAGAGACCTTATGTGCGATGGCTTCTATGGCTTACATCAGAGGAATCTGTACATCTCTAAGAGTAAAAGTAAAAGAATGGTAAACTTACTTAAACGAAACATCTGCATCTACTCATATACGAAAGTTGTAAAATTTGAAAAACGTTAGAACTTAAAGGAACTGATGGATCCTTATCACCTTGTAATTTACTTCTATATAAAAGAAAAGTGGGGTCTTGGGAAGTGAAACAACACATGCAAGTTTACACTGCATATTGCAGAAAGCTGGGCAAGAACCATGATGCCCTGACTTCTGATCTTATGTCCTTTCTGTTGCTGGGCGACTAGCACAGCAGCAACGAACCCAGTTTTTCTGTGGGTAAATTAAGATATTTGGGTATAATGAAACATCACTTTATATGACATATAAAAGGAAATCTATAAAATTTGCCCTGAGACCACGGCTTTGTAGGTATTCTTACACTGTGCTTGTTTCACCAATAGATGGCACACTTACCTGCTTATAGCTTTATGATTTAACAGTCTGGTTACCTACAGAAAGGCTCCATTTATTAGGACTTTAAGAATATGCTATTCTTTTTAAACAAGCTGTGCTTTATAAAAGAACTATGAAATTTTCTTCACTGGTCATTTAAAAAAAAATCAATCACCTGTCAATGATTATAGCAATATGTCATAAGTCAAATCAATACTTCCTTCTGAATATGCTCTACTCAAGTTTTCTATATTCCTTTAGAGAGAGGATGCTGTATAGTGCCATATACAATTTAGTACTGAATATTTGATTCTTCATAGTTTAATTTTTCATATCAATCCTAGCTTTATCTCTGGACTACCTTCACGCTATTCTGCTATATATTTTTAGACCAAAGAATAACTGTTAATTGATTAGAATTTACCCTTTTAAGATGTGTTCTCATCTGCTTTCTCAGCTTTCCTGAAATAACTAAATCAAATCTATTGGATACCTATTTCTTAACTTACTGTTCATTTAAAAAAAATCTATTTAGGAGAGCTTTATATTCTAGACTGAAATTATTTTAATTTTTAAAACTCTTCTGCCTTAGCTTTTGTTATAAATTTAGAAAACAAAATTTCCAAAAAACACGCAAATCTTAGATTATTTCTGAAAAATACTCTAACCTTTTGTTAAATAGAACAAAGCAATTGGAATGATCGCTAAATGTACATATGTGCCAGTAATTCTCAGGTTTGATCAGAAGCATTCTTTCAGGTGTTCTGATATCCCAAAAAAAGTCACTCCACATTATTAGCTCATCTGTACTGTAGTGGTGGGATAAACAGAAAATTTACTTATCTCTAAAAAACTAAGTCATTAGCCTGCAGTTTCTGGAAAGACAGAGAAAGACAGTGCTTAATTAAGATGTAGAGTCTTTCAGGCTTTAGCATTTTTTTTTTTTTTTTTTTGCTGTACGCGGGCCTCTCACTGTTGTGGCCTCTCCCATTGCGGAGCACAGGCTCCGGACACGCAGGATCAGCGGCCATGACTCACGGGCCCAGCCGCTCCGCAGCATGTGGGATCTTCCCGGACCGGGACACGAACCCGTGTGCCCTGCATCGGCAGGCGGACTCTCAACCACTGCGCCACCAGGGAAGCCCAGACTTTAGCATTTTGAGTGAAAATGCACGGCAGCTCTCCTCATTCACAACCATCTTTAGTTTGTTGGTTCACTGGTTTCTCCTATGCTACTGTAGTTATCATTCTTGGGAATTCAATGTTGATTCATCCGAAATCTTTGATCTCTTCAACTTCTAAGATTATTCCCTCCTGGATATTGTTTTCATCTCTATCAATCCCACCTCAAAAACCTGCATTTTAAATTCCCCCTTTCACAATCACATGCTTTCTTGTTGCACTCCAGCTAAATTTCAACCTTTCCTAGACCTCTAATACTTGACTCTACTTTTTACTCTTAAAATCCATCTTTTTCTTTACCTTCCTCCACATCCCTGTTCTCACTGCTCTCTTTACCCAACTGAAATTCTTTAGATTCCTTGGATAACTGTGCAGCACTATGACCCATGTCTAGCTAATGCCCTTGGCCTCCTTTTCTTCTGACCTACTTGCTGGCAAACCCCCAACCGTGGTTAAATCCATCTATTCAATGACTCCTGATCTCCTCAGCAGCTGTGTATGGCTGGAGAAAAAAAATCCCTCCACTCTGTGGACTGATCTCACTTTAAATTTATGTTTATGGCTCTCAAATGGGCACTCAGCTCACATTATAATTCCACTACACTTCTCCAGGCTCTTAAGTTCCAATTTCACACCTTTTCTTCTCTCTCCAAACACTTACACCACTCTCTCTCACTCTACACTGAAGACATCACATCAAATGTCATTGAAAGTAATTTGTTACCATAAGAATAGATCTTATCTTCCTATAACTAAAGTCACTCATTCATCTGTGTCTATCCTCAGATGATCTTTTTCCTCTAGTTACAAAGAGAGCAATGTGATGTCCACTGTTATCTAAGACCAGTTTCTTCATAGTCTGAAGATTCCCATTCACTCCCATTCATTTAATGGCTTTGCTTTTCAGTATTGCATGCACAATTAGCCCCCTTCTCTCTGCATCCTCAAGTTTATCTCATTCCTAAATTATTTCCAACAGCAAAATAAACATTAGCAATGAGACCTTAATATCACTCCATCTTAAGAAAAATTTTTAACATGTTTATTGGAGTATAATTGGTTTACAATGGTGTGTTAGTTTCTGCTTTATAACAAAGTGAATCAGCTATACATATACATATATCCCCATATCTCCTGCCTCTTGCAACTCCCTCCCACCCTCCCTATCCCACCCCTCTAGGTGGTCACAAAGCACTGAGCTGATCTCCCTGCCCTATGCGGCTGCTTTCCACTAGCTATTTTACATTTGGTAGTATATATAAGTCCATGCCACTCTCTCACTTCGTCCCAGCTTACCCTTCCCCCTCCCTGTGTCCTCAAGTCCATTCTCTACGGCTGCATCTTTATTCCTATCCTGCCCCTAGGTTCTTCATAACCATTTTTGTTTTAGATTCCATATATATGTGTTAGCATATGGCATTTGTTTTTGTCTAATGCTGGATTTCTCCAGGCTTCTATTAAGCCCTTATTTGTTTCTTTTCAACCTACAATTTCTCCTTGTACCGTCTTATTTAGACCTATGTCTTCAAATAAGCTTGCATCTTATCTCTATCTCAACTTATGCTTTGACCTCATATTTGTACGTCCTACTATCCATTTCATGTCATGGCATGTGTATTTAATATACAAACTTCAAAAACACAAACAATTTTTAGTCATCTTCCCTCTACAAGACAAAGATAATTTTCTCCCGATGTCACCTTTGAAGTTTTCACCCTGTTTCTTCCGTTTTCCTCACACTTTCCATCCAGCACATCATTTCCCTTAACATTACCTTCAACATACACATTGAATCTTTTCAGTCTCCAACATCTTTACAGCTAAAACGCTATTACAAATTATCATTGCTCACCTGGTTTAAAGAGGGAAACAAACTTTTAAAAATTTAAAAAGTATCATTTTGTTCCCTCCCTTAAAACCTCTTCAGTTTTCCCCACTGAAAGAAAGTGAAGTAAAAGACCTACAAAACCTACATCCTGCTTACCTCTCCAATTTCAAACACTTCTCTGTTTTCATTGTGCTTAAGCCACAATGGTCTTTCTAACTTCACTTGTATATGTCCAAATCAGCCCTATATTACAACTTCTACATTCTCTCTGGAAGAATTTTCTTCAATATTTTAAATGTCTTCTCACCACATAGGTTTAGCTTAAATGTCTTCAGAGTTCTTCACAATTATGATATTCAAATTACCTTCCATGAAGTTTCTATTTCTGCCTCAAATATATTTCTTCATATGCTTATTGACTGCCTCCTCAGTGGAGTATAAGCTTTATGAGGAAAGGAACTTAGTCTCCTTTATTCACCAATACATCCAGCATGCCTGGAACCATCCTGTCCATATGATAGGCCCTCAAAAAATATAGGTGAAAATTCAAAAGTGACTTTTGAACATGAATGTTCCATCATGTAAATTATTTTTATTAATATTCTTAATGGCAGATACTTGGTTTAATGGAAATCACATTTCTCTTGAATTTTTTTAGATACGGTATTAGTTTTCTAGGCCCGCCATGACAAAGCACCTCAGACAGGGAGGTTTAAACAATAGAAATTATTTTCTCATGGTTCTAGAAGCTAACAGTCTATTATCAAGTGTCAACAGGTTTGGTTTCTTCTGAGGCCTCTCTCCTTGGCTTGTCCATGGTCATCTTCCCTTTGTGCGTTCACATTGTCCTCCCTCTGTACACATCTGTGTCTGACTTTCATATTTTTATAAGGATACTAGTCACATTAGATTAGGGCCCACCCAAATTACCTAATTTTAACTTAATTACCTCTTTAAAAATTCCATCTCCAAATAGAGTCACATTCTGAGGCACTGAGGGATAGGACTTCAATATCTAAATTTGGTGGTGGGAGCAGGGACACAATTCAGCCCCATAACAGATACTTATTGAGGAAAAGTCAGATCTGCATCCTAATCTAGTTTCTCCAACTTTTAAGACCTGTAGAAGTTACTTAACACAATCAATCTGTTTTTTTCAACACTGAGATGGTAATAATAATAAAACCTAATAAAACAATCTTAAAGGATTTTTGTGAGCATTAAAGGAAAAAAATGAAGAAATCCAAATATGTGCTTGCCACACACAATAGGTGATCATTTTACATTATAAATTAGTACTGTTCCCTTGTCTTTTTAATTGTTTTTTCTATTGTGCTGTCTGTGTCTGTGTGTGTGAGAGAGAGAGAAGGAGAGTTCCCTTTTTCTTTCCATTCTCTCTCCACTCATTTACGTTTAAACCCTCTCCAGGTGAAGCATGAAGGTAGAGTAAGTCATTAATTATAGAGAGCATTTGCTTAATGTGCAACCACTCTGTTCTACCACCAGGAATCCTACTCACAAGCCTTAAAATCCCTCTAGGCCACAATGTCCTCTGATGACAAATATAGCTTATGCCTGTTTGAGTTTGGCAGTCACATTGGAGTGAGTAACAGGGGATTGTCATTGAGTACATCCTGTGTTTTCTTCAAGCGGAGGGCTGTTAGAAATATACAAAGTATGGTCTCTAACCCTAAGGAGTAAATAATCCAGTTCAGGGGTGGGGGGGGGTTTCTGTAAATGGCCAGAGACTAACTATTTGAGACTTTATGGGCCATACGGTTCCTGCTGCAACTCTTCAACTCTTCAGTTGTAGTATAAAAGCAGTCATCAACAATATATACAATAAATGAGGGTGGCTGTGTTCAGATGCACATTTATGTATGGAGACTATAATTTGTATTGCATATAATTTTTACGTGCTGTGATATATGATTCTTCTTTTGGTTGTTTTCAATGACTTCAGATTCATTTTTAGCTTGTGGGACCGCCAAAGACAGATAGCAGGTCCCATTTGGCCTGCCATCCATAGTTTGTCAACCCCTGACCTAGTTTAACAAATGAGAAAATACTTAAGAAATATTTGGGACTAACACATGAAATTGAGTGGTATGTTTTGTGGCATAGTCTTTATGTGATTTCAGTGACCTAGGGCTATTAATATGAGTATGAGTATTAATTTTCTTATAAGAGTGCCAAAACAAGGTATGATAGGTCCTTCTACCCCCGCCCCTTAGAGGATAACTATGTAATTAGTTATGGCTATTGTCTAGATTTTTACTCCTGTGTTCATATCAGGCCAGTCTCTCACTCTCAGCTTGGATAACTGGGTTTACTGCATGCTATGGGAGCCTGGAAAATGGCAATTCTCAGAGTCAATTCCTTTCTGGCAATCATTCAAGAATCCCAAGTGTAAGCCATTTCTTGTCCCATGGGGGAGCAACCGAGTATTCAAATGTAGAGAGCAAGAGGAGTGGGTGAAGTACAGTCTCACTGATGAAAAAATAAATCTCCAAACCCAGGGTTCATCTGATAGTTGAGCTGCCAGTGAATCTCTATGGATAACTGCAGTTGTGAAGATGTCCCTACCATTCTGAGATACCATCCTACTTTCATGCATCTGGCCTGTGAAGATTTCATGATGCTGGGGTTGAGGCATACAGTATCATAAGAAGTAGAATAGATGTTTAGACAAATGAACACCCTCGTGGGGTCATGAAAGGAAGCAATTAAATCAGATTGGGATGATTTCGAGTGGAAAGGGTACCTGGGTAAAGGGAATGTCCAAGTAGGTGGATTTTTGAAATAATTTAGAGAGTTCACACATCTGTTCTATCTTAGAACCCAAAGATGCTTAAAAATAAGTTGGCAGGGCAAAAATTTTAATGGACTATAGCATCTATTCATAATCATGAATTAAAGGTTACCCATTACAGCATGAAAAGTCCTCTATTTGATGATATTATCAATTTTAAATTTCTAAAAGCTAAGAAGCATTAATTCCTTCTCTAGAGTGGGAAGTCTCTCAGTTTTCCATCTCCTATGAAATGAACGTCTGCTCAGTTCGCTGTCCTAATTTATAATGCTATACACAGGTTGCATCCAATCTGTAATCTTTAACTGTAGACTACAATTCTAGAGTTTAAAATCAGTTCAGTAAATAAATGACTGTTTGAAATTGTACATATTCCATAGAAATATTTACTGAACTGTGAGTGGGTAAACTCTTTAATTCATGTTTATCCTCACATGCCACGTAATAAATAATGTCATTTAATATGTTTTTTTTTTTTAACAAATGTCTGTACTTTTACAAAATGATGTTATATTTATTTGTGAAAAGTAACTCAAATCCTTTTTGGAAGCAAGAGGTATACAATATAATTGAGAACATAAATTTAATTTTGTACTTCTCTGCCATTGATCTATAATGCAAGATAGAATATAAGGGAAAAGACACATATCTCATAACAATAGTAATGTGATTCTAACAAAAAACAGAGTCAAAATGCACAAGAATTTCCTGTTTAACAAGTTTGGAAGCAAAAACCTTTTTCCGCCCAAATGTCTTGTATTTGAATATAATTTTTATTTTATTTTCATTCCCCTAATGTAACTGCCTTTGCACACAGCAGAAAGGCTAATGCCATCACTCGTTTTACATTTGTTTTGCTTCCTGCTGTTGAATGAACAATCAGTGTTTACAGATTAGCAGCAGTTGTAGTCTTCTGACTTTTACTCCTTTCAAACTGGAGAATGAGAAGCATTTTATATTTGTTGCTCTGGCATTTTTGGAGTAGCAGGACTTTCACAGTGCAAACCACTGTTATTCATACTGTTATAATTCCTTTGCAGTTAAGTCATTACTAGCAATCATAGCAGGCTTATAGTACAATACCTTATTTGGGAATGTCATGTGAGATGCCCAGAGCAATACAAAAAATAAAGGCCAACTTGTCTGGCTGCAGAGGGATTTATTGCTAGCCCCCCAGCATAGGGATCTTTCGGAAGGTATTATGTGCTTCTGTGTTCATATGAACCTGAAATGGAGCAGGTGCCCTGAGCCTCCAAGAAAAGATGCTATGAAAATCCAACCATATGGCATTTCTTCTAGAATTTATGAAAATGCAGTTGTATTTCCTGTACACACAAGGCCTTAGCAGAGATTACTTTGATAATTAAAGTATTAACCAAAGTGAGCGCAGATAAGCACAACCAAGAAGAGACTATGGACATTTAGCTAAGCCCACTTCCCTACTTCCTTCTCTGCTTAGAAGCAAACTGGAAAGACAAGTTCAGTCTCCTGCCTGTAGACCCTTCTCTTGAGTGCCTGTAATTTGCTGTGAGATACTTTATTTTGAAACAGTTCTTCCAAAGTAAAAGGGGAATGAGGGCCTTAATTTATCAACCCGAAGGGTCTCAGGAATTTAATTTATGCTACCCTAGGGCCATTTAATACTTGGTCCTGCCCCAGGACTCAGCCCCATCTCAAGAAAGGATTTGGATTTTTTAAAGAAGAGGCTCCATATAAAGAAAAAGACAACAAATGTGGAAGTTCTAGAACTATTTCTGGAACCATCTAGTAAATCGTGTCACTTGTCTTTTTCTCTGTGTGCATGTGAGTGTGTGTGTGTGTGTTTGTGATTTACTGTTTTAATTAAAATGAACATAATAATACTCTAAGTGTGTGCTAAGAGAATAAATTATTAATTATAACTAACATTTATATAGCATCTAATTGCTTACAAGTCTAACATCAGTACATTTCACCTCACCCCTACATGATGAGATATGATAAGAATGGATATAAATGAGAAGAAAAAGCATGAGAGAGATTGAGTTACTTGGTTTCACAGAAATCTATAAAAGCATCATTACTAGATATTCTTATTAAATAGTCACTACTCTTCAAAATAAATACCATATACAATTTTTAAGTTATTTCAAAAGGAAAAAGACTTGTCTAAGTGCAAAATAATGTTTTCAGAATTCTCTTAGTTGTAAGAATTGGCAAAGCTTTTGGAGAGCATCTGCAAACCTCTGGCTATACAGACCAAACCCGAGAATTCTGCAGACTTTTCACAGTATGAAGGGCAACTGGCTATAACCACACCCTGTGGTGGATGCCAGATTTTTGACCTCAGATTATTTTCAAATTTTTGAATGAACTGAATAGACATGAAAGTAGACACCCAACAAATAACGCTGACAAAAATTGGAGCAAGGATGCCAATCACAATCAATTATAATTGCAGTCTAATACACTCTAATCTTGAGCTGCATTTCTGCTTTGTGGGAGGCATCCCCTAAACCCGTGAATATGTTGCTTTACAGAATAAAAGGGACTCTGCAGATGCTATTAAGGTTAAAGACCTTGACATGGGAGCATCACCCTGCATTATCCTGGTTGGCCCAACCTAGTCATGAGTTCTCAAAAGCAAAGGACCTTTCCAGACTGCATCAGATAGACAGAGATGCAACAACTAAAAGGTCAGAGAGATGTGATGTTCCTGGCTCTTAAGATGAAGGAAGGGGGCCATAAGCCAAGGAACGCAGGCAGGCTATAGGAGCTGGAAAAAAGGAAGTGCATGGATCCTCCCCTAGAGCCTCTAGAAAGAACACAGCCCTGTCCACACCTTGATTTTAGCACAGTGAGACCTTTGTCGAACTTCTGAATGACCAAACTGAAAGAAACTAAATGTGAGTTGTTTTGAGCCACTAAATTTGTGGTAATTGGTTACGGCAGCAATGAAAACAAGAACACTAGTATATGCTCTCTTTTTTCTGAAACCTCTGAATTTACTGTTGAAACTGTAATGTTCAAAGTTCCATCTTGCTATTTTGAGTGGAATTCAGATATTGCATCAGAAAAATAATATGGGAAGTATTATTATAATGACATGTAGGAAAACATCACAATAAGGTTATAAATAATTACCATTGATTCACTCTGAGTTTATTATTTTAATTGCTCATTTTGACTCAATTTTTTGTACTACCCTACGCTGAAGTCGTGCTTTCATGGGCAATTTTTACATTGTGTCTTTCTGAGAACTGAAAAATTTGGTTAAATGAGTATTTTATTCATCTGATGACTAACAGTGGTTTGCTATTATTTTTTTCTTTTCATCAAATTGGATGAATAAGCAATGATTTTGACATCATACACACCGTCTCCATAAAAGCACCAAGACTGATCATCTCTCGCGGTAACACGATATAAAGACATGTGGCGTAGCGTGGCTCGCTACCTGGTCAGTGCCTTTAAGTTAAATCTGCCTTCTCTAATATAATGGGCAGCTGTTTTTAAATTCTAGAAAAGCAGTGTCTCTCATGTGAGGATTTTGATGAATAATGTTTACCTGTCATCTGGCTTTTCTGTCTGAATTTTTGATGGATTATAATTACATAACACTTGAGAAGGATATTGAAAATCGTCAGTGAAATGGGAGGCCACAGTTACATTTATAGTTAGTGTTGTGTATCGCATTTATGGAGGATTTTCTATCTTCACATATGCTTGACTTGGATGGCTCACAGGTTATACATAGTTCTTGATCCATTTCAATCCTGCTGTGAGACTGTAATGAAGTGAACTTAAATATTTCACATGCCACATTTTCAGCAATATAAACAAACATGTAAAAGGTTTTGTTCCAGGACACTGAAATACCACTCAAATTCCTCTTATTTACTCCTTACACTGATGAAATTCAAAAACATGTGGAACCATCAACCGTTCCTGGCAAATTTATATGGATTTAGAAAACCATCATTTAATAAATTATTTTATTTTTTTAACTAGAAATACTGTGGTATGGCCTGTAGCCTCAATTTAAAGGGAGTTTAGTTATTCCATTGGCGTACTTGCCATTTGTGTTGCAAAAACACATTTTTTTTTTCAGTTCACCTAAAGTGCTCATACTTTGTGGAATTATTTCATGGTAAATAAATTCACAGGCCACTCATTTATAAATGAGGATGTCAGTGAATTCATGCACACTGAGAAATGTGCTGTCTTCCAATCTGCAATAATGCAATTAACTAGTTGGGGGGTTCTCATCTCCAAAGGATGGAATGCTTGGAAGGGGAATCTAATGAACATGGGAAGGCTATTTTAGTGAACACAGCTGAGTCGTTTTCACTGGCAAGGCCCCTCGAGGTTTTCTTTGTTTAATCTCCCACATGGAGAAACTCACAGTGCAAAATATTGAACCCAGAGTATCTAGGAAGGGCTGAATAAACAACATTGGCATTAAATATTTGTTGTGGCTGCCTTTTTCAAATAATCAAGTTAATAATCCATTCAGAGTTAGTCAAGAGTTGAATGAGAATGAACTATTATAAGAGCTTGACATTGAAACTGATTTAAATGACTTCTAATGGCTAATTCACTGAGCAAAGCATGGATTTAGTATGCTTTTCAAAGACCTTTCTCTCAGAGGAAGATTTATTAAAATCCAGACTTGTGATCATGATGATGATATGAGTAATTAGAAACATTTATGTTTGTATGTTGAATTGTCCAGGATCACACATCGGCTAGTCTAAATCCGTGTCTATTGCTCTCAACTATTTGTAAAACAAAGTTGAATGTTCTACCTTAACATTTAGTATCAGCACATTTGATAGTTTGGCATTCCGTCTCCTCCACCAGAGTACCCTAAAGGTAGATCAAAAAACACTTTCTTGAACAACAGTGTGTAAATTTAACTCTGGACATGTATCTACCTTGCTACACTAACTTTTAAATGTAGTGTATTACAATCAATTAGTTTACAGCTTCTCTCATATTAGTTTTTTAAATTTTCTTCTTGCAGACACAAGATTGCAAAGGAAGTTTAACGAGTTTTCTCAGTTTCTTGTTTGTTTATGTCCCCTTTTTTTTTTTTTTTTTTGCGATACACGGGTCTCTCACTGTTGTGGCCTCCCCCATTGCGGAGCACAGGCTCTGGACACGCAGGCTCAGCGGCCATGGCTCACGGGCCCAGCCGCTCCGCGGCATGTGGGATCTTCCCGGACCGGGGCATGAACCCGTATCCCCTGCATTGGCAGGCAGACTCTCAACCACTGCGCCACCAGGGAAGCCCTGTTTATTTTATAGATGAGGACTAAAAGGTTTAGAGATGTTAAGTGTTGTGCCCAAGCTAGTACACAGCAGGGTCTACTGGGAACTCAGGGGCCACATCCCAGTTTGGGGCTCTAACATTTACTCTACCATCACCCACAGACGACCCTGCAAGGAGTACAAAGAGGATATTATAAATCAACTCAGTTAATTAAGGCAACGGTCTCCTAACTTTTCTATAACTTTTCTATAACCTAATCTCAATAGTACAACCCTAGAGCTCATTTTTGAGACATAAATCTGATAGTGTTAGTCATCTGTTCCAAATCATGCAGTGGCTCACTCAGGGATGGCCTGTCCATGGAAAACCGATTTTCAAAGTCCTCTTCAATCTGGCCCCTCTACCACTCTGACCTCCCATCCTATTAGACTTCACTCTTTTGTTCATTACACTCCCGCCATGCTAGCCTTCATGCTGTTTCTTAAACACAACAAGCATTGTCCTGCCTTTCCACTGGCTGTCCTTTCTGCCTGGAATGCTCTTTCCCCAGACACTGGTATGGTGAATAGCCTCATCTCCTTTTCCACATCTCTGTTCAAATATTACCTTCTCCATATTCTAAATAATCCTATTTAAACTTGCCACCTTCCCCACTGCAGCCCCTCACACTCCCAATACCCTCTTTTCCCTATTCTTTTTAATTCATAGCACTTTTCACTATACACTATTAAAAAATTGTTTACTTTTTATAGTCCATCTTGCTCTACTAGATTGTAAGTTCCGTAAGGGCAGCCTTCTGTTTTGTTTTTCGGAGGGCAGTCTGTTTTGTTTACTTATGCATACAAAATTCCCAAGGCACATGATAGGCATTCAATAAATGTTCGCTGAAGGAGTAAATGAAAAATGATCTCTGCCTCTTCATGGAATATATTTTCTGATTTTTCATAATGCAGTCAAAATTTTGCAGCAGTCATTTATACTATGTTTTCTAATGTCTTCATAAAGAGATGTTCACAAAGATTCATTTTTTATCATCATCTCACATTTAAGAATCATGTAGATACAGTGATGTTCTAATTTCCTTTTCCATGTTTAAAATAAGAATGACAATCAAAATTTCTGCATTAACTTTCTGTGAGCCGGGATCTTGTGAATTTTGCCTTGTTTTAAAAAATATTTTTTGGTCAAACGTGATTTATATAAGGGGAATTTTAAAAGAATGTATAAATTGAAACAACATTATGGAAAGCAAACTTGGCTGCACTATTATTCCACAGTCACAGACTGAACCTAACCATAGTCTGTTGCTCACATAAGTATACATGACAACTTCAAGAATTCTGCCAGAAATGTTGAAAGAATTCTGCAAAAATTCAAATATACTCTAAAGACTTGTATAAGAGGAGTGTAAGATCGACTTGTACTTACCACAAATACATGTGATAATGTATTTGTGATAAGTACATGATTACAAAGCTTCTATTTTGTAATGATAGTTACTATTTTTCATATGAATTGTAGGATTTCAGTGTGAGGCTTATCTGGGACCATGTAGGGTTTATATTCCCTACTAACACCAAAAACAGGGCATGCTCCTCTAAATCGTATCTAATACTCACTGCTAGTAAATCGTTTGAGATCATACTGTCATGTAGGAGAATCACTTTTAATTCTTGGTACTGTTAATATAAATATCGTCAAATATTTTCTCTGAGATGGATTCATTCATATTTTTTAAAGATTAGTGCATTTCTTATTTCATAATGATAACAGACATCTTTTGCTTTGTCAACCAGCTTCTGAACCATTTTTAGGATTAGGATAGTCACTCCTCGCAATAGAATTTAATGATGTCAGAAAAGGTTATCCCAGACTCCCTTGCAAATGAAGATACAGGCACTTGATGTAGATTTTGCCAATCAAATGCCTCCATCCCAGATTCTGAACTTGAAACAATAACAACAAGATTCAGGGGTCACACAGAATCCTGCCTGAGGATGAGAAGCAGAGGCAGCAGTGGCAGCAGCTACATTCAGTTTCCAAAGGCAGTAGTGATAACAGGCCAAACAGTCAATGTGAGTGGCAGTGTCCAGAGCCAGTGGCAGTCACTTGTGTCATTCCAATCTCTGAATGATGGGTGGATAACCTTCAGCCTTGTTCTCTGGGCTCCCCAGAGATTTTTGGGACCACTCCATGTCCTCTCAATAAATTCTTTGTTTTTTAGTTTAAATCAACTAGATCAGTTTCCATTTCTTGCTTCTAAAAATCTAGTTTTCTATGCTAATAAATTTGTATTATAAGTATAATCATTAACATTTAGCAGTGATTGATTCATATTTCATATTCTAAACTAAAATGTTTAGAAGCTATATTTATGCTGCCTCCCAAGATTACAAGCATATTCTAGTCATCACTTTCAAGTTTATTATTTAATATCTTGACAAAACCTAGCCAAATTAGCTGCTAGTAAAAGCAATGTACAAAGGATGTAATGTGTGATTATCAGTCTTAATATGGTCACCAATTATGGAGCAAGCATAGTCTTCATACAAAATTTTATAAACACACAAATCTATTGGGGAATTAGAATTTCTCAAAGTGTGATCACTCTTTACGTTGTAGACAACTAGATACTATTATCTTCAAATATCAAGTCTTTGAAATTTTGGAGAGGGTACTCAACTGGGACTCAGGAAATGCAATTTTTAATATCACTGTTATCACTACTATAAATCAAGCATCCTTCTTTTGAGGAAAGGTCTTAGAATTCTTACTCTATAAAATTTCCATGAAATGGCCATCAACAAATTGCTCTTGATTACAGTGTTGAAGGAATTACCCATTTAAAGTAATAATATATGAAGTACTGTAAAATGTTAGTATTTGTTCATCTACTTTGTTGGGTCCGTTTTATGGAGGCTACGGAATGTAGAGATTCATAAATTTTCTTGGTACTATTTCATATTAAAATTTTAAAAATATTTTAAAATAATTTGATTCAAGAGAATGAATCATTTTCTTCCATTCATCTTTATTTATTCATATGTAGACAGACACCTAATGTTGTTTCCATAGCTTGGCTGTTATTAATAATGACGTAGTGAATATAAGGATGCAGATCCTGATTTTATTTCCTTTGGATAAATATCCAGAAGTGAAATTGCTAGATCATATGATAGTTCTATTTTTAATTTTTCGAAAAACCTCCATAGTTTTCCATAGTAGCTGCAACAATTTACATTCCCACCGAAGGTACATAAGGGTTCTCTCTTCTTTACACCTTTACCAACACTTATTATCTCCTGTCTTTTTGTTGATATCCATTCTAACAGATTTGAAGTGATATTTCATTGTGGTTTAGATTTGTTTTTCCCTGATGACTGGTGATGTTGAGTATCTTTTCATGAGCCCATTGGCCATTTGTATGTCTTCTTTGGAAAAACGTTTAGTTCCTCTATTTCTTTTGGTTTTTGTTTCCAACTTTATTGAGATATAATAGACATAACATTGTATAAGTTTAAGATGTACAGCGTGTTGATTTGATACATTTATACATTGCAAGAAGATTATCACCATCACATAATTACCATGCCATCATATAATTATTAATACCGTTTCTTTTTTTGTGATGAAAGCATTTAAGATCTCCTCTCCCAGCAACATTCAAGTCTATAAAACAGTATTATTAGCTATAATCATCATACTATATATTAGTTACCCAGAATTTGTTAATCTTTTTTTATTGGGGTATAGTTGTTTTACAGTGTTGTGTTAGTTTCTACTGTACAGTGAAGTGGAGTTCCCTGTGCTATACAGCAGGTTCTTATTAGTTATCTATTTTATACATATTAGTGTATATATGTCAATCCCAGTCTCCCAATTTCCTCTATTTTTTATTTGCATTGTTTGCTTGTTTGTTTTTGCTATTGAGTCATGTGTCCCTTGTATATATTTTGGATATTAACCTCTTATCAGATATACAATTTGCAAATATTTTCTTCCATTTCATAGGTTGCCTTATTAATTAAGTTAAATTAAAAGATATTCAACTCTTTAAAAATGCTTAAGGTAATACTTTCTTTTGATCAGATTAGTTAACTGCTGAAACAAATCAGTTTTGAGAATAAAGTAAATAATGGTTACCTATTTCACATTTGATGTACATTGAATATTTCCATAAAACAGGTCTATATATGTCCATTTTGCTGCCAGTGGCCCAACAGTCCACAAATATAGGCCAAATCACCAATGTAGAACAGGTATGTTTCACAGTCAAATAATTTGTACTGCCTTTCTAGTCCTTATCTGAAAAATTCTTTAAATTATTTGACAATTTCTGATTAACATGTTCTGTATTGTGAAAGTTTGTCCTAAAACTCAGAAAGTCAGTAAACTTTGTGGCTTCAGTTTCCTCATAGGTAAAATGATGAAGTTAGATTCGTGGATCTTTAGGTTTCCTTCCAGGTCCAGAACTTTACAAATTATTTATAGAATTACTTTATGCTTCTCTCCCTTCCACCCCAAATTAAATTAATCCTATACATAGTAGAATGTTAAATATTATAAATTATTAGATAGGTAATATTAGCATAACAATAATTTAGTTATAAAATAAGCTAAACACTTTCTAATTTGTGTCTATTATTTCCATATAAGGTTCATATGTTATTATAATGTAGCTACTTGAGATACTGTAAAAGTATTCTTCAAGGAAATCAAATGTGGTTAAAAGGATTAATGAATCAATTAATATTCCTTTAAAAGTAATATGCATGTGCTTCTGTCATCTGTCACCAAAAACTAGTGCTCAGTGTTCTTATCATAAAGACATGATTTATGTATTTTTTAATTTTAGTTTTAGTGCAGTGAACAAAATTGTCAAATCAACTTTTCATGATGACTATAATAAAATTTATATATTTGCCATCTTGATTCAAATGCTTTATATATATTTGCTCATTTAGGAATAACAATTTGTGAAACACTGCTAAAATAAGAAAATACAATAAAGTTTCCCTATACATAGAGTGAATCACTGAAGTTCAAATAGGAATTTGATCTTGGAAATTTGGCAAATTCATTTGTATTTTTTTTCTTACCTTGCTTTCCTGACTAATTCAATACTAATTCCCCCCCCCAAAAAAAGAGTTTAAACAACAAAGAATAACCTAAGTAATATAATCTAGAACTTAAGTGCTGAGAAATTTTTGTTGCTTCCACATTGTCCTTCATTTTCTGCTGTCAGTGCCATTCAAGGTCTTTAAAACTTCACATCTGGATGAACACATTGCTGATTGACTCAGTTTATGAGAATGACCCATATATATATTGAAAGGCCAAATTAAGCCTGAAATAATGAAATCAGCTTATAGCAAGGTCATCACAAAGTTGTTAAGTGATTAGATGTATTTTTGTATTAGTGTTAGCGTAACATAGTCCAAAAGTATCTTCTATCCTAAGACTATTTTCCAAACTAGTTAAACATTGTGATTTATGACCTGATGATTGTGGTCTTTCAACATTAAATACTGTATTGGGGTAGGGTCAGTTCACTGTGTCTTCATACTCCCCTTCCCTGGGTCAGTTTGAAAAGACTCTTGGGACAGGTCCTGAAAATGCAGCATCACGGAGAATGTTAGTTATGCAGGGTATTCACAAATGTATGCAGTGCCACTCACTGACATCTACAAAGGGTCCATTTTATAAATTGTCAAAGGAGCCATTGTGACAGAGTGACACCAGAGAAAAGCTGTCAATTCTATTATTAAATTGACATTCCGCACATGCTGCTTTCAGATGGGGGCCCTTAATGAACTTAGTCTCCCTCTTTTCTGCCCTGCACCATTTAATGTCTTCTTTCTTATATGCTCTTCAAATAGACATCAGTTGATGTTAAAGCAGTAGATGGGTGAGCCCTCCAAGAGGCCATCCTTCTGATACATTGATGAAACACCTGGGAGAGAATACTCACGGCATCTCTGTGTTCAAGCATACTATAATGATTGCTACAGAAACAATGACATCTCCCAGGGTATTGTCAATCAAGTGTTTGAGTATAAAAACAAGAACCGAAAAGAAAAAAAAAATGTCTTTTAAGCAAACAGTACTGTAATCCTATTTGTGAAAAGGAAGAACAAAGCTTTGCCTTAATCTGTGGAGCACAACACCCAGCTTTTAGCTGTTTTTGACAATGAAAAGCCAAGAGTACACGCTTTAGCCAAAACTGAGGGTTTGACACAGCCGGTTGTTAATTCTCTTGGGACCTGCATTGTTCTCCTAGCCACTGGAGTCGTGTGTGCTAAACAGGCATCCAGTGAAGAGAGTGCCTACCATCCTTGTTCATTTGTTTAAT
Organism: Delphinapterus leucas; assembly: GCF_059928025.1. Taxonomy (NCBI): domain Eukaryota; kingdom Metazoa; phylum Chordata; class Mammalia; order Artiodactyla; family Monodontidae; genus Delphinapterus; species Delphinapterus leucas. Next base: position 39,594,792 of record NC_143132.1, read on the forward strand.
GTCATTCTCATTGTTATACATCCCCCCAAGCCTGGATTTCCCAGGTAGCCAATCATGGTATCCTGCCTGCTGTGAGTCTTCTATGAAGATGACAAGCACCAAAGGATGGCTGACTTTGTTCTCAGGGGTGTCCTGCTGTGGATATCCTGTGATTGACAGCTGTTGAGAAGCAGGACAAGGAGATTTTTTACATCTGTTTACTGCCTTGAAGTTTCTCCATTCCTTCCCACATTGGCTATTGTCATTCGTGGAAGAGCTAGAATTTCTACCCTTCCAATGTAGATGTCACAGAGCCACGGAGCTGTAGGGCTACAAAGTGATTATTATATGAGAAATAAGAAGTGGATCAGGGTCACTGCAGAGTGGAAGGCTGTGATAGTCTGGCTCTTAGAATACAAACATTCCTACATTCTTGACAAGATATTTCATCTTAAGCTATTTTTTGTATGAAGCAGAAAGCTTAAATACTGTATAGTTTCAATATGTTATCAATAGACTGAGGCCTAATTTAAGTTTTTTTTAAATTGGCCCCAACTGCTTTGCTTTAAACTTTTTGTTTATTACAGCTAATATTTCTTATTTCTTAAAATAGCTAAAAATCTGAGTGGAATTAACATTTCACTAGCAGTAAACTGATAGATTCACTTTTAGTTTTACATTTTCAAATAGTTGTTTTTCTTTTTTTACCTGTTTGCTGCATAAGTGCTGTGATGAAGAATTCCATAATTTATTGCTTGACTATTTTCTATGCTTCTCTCCAAATCTGATAGAGTAATAAACTCTGAGGCTTATGTAAAACATTCGCACAGAAAACATATTACAGAACTTTTCTGAACGAAGAAACAAAATTGACGGAATTCCCATGCCCATTATGTTGTCTAAAACTTTCTGAAAAATGTTTGACTGTGGCATATAATTTACTCAACATAAGTGGTTTCCATAGAGCTATTGAAAAGCCTTTCTGTCACTTACTGGCTTTGGGATGATGAGACTTTTAAGCCCTTTGATCCAGAGCTTGTGTTTCACAGTCAAGACTAAAAGCCAAGACTAAAGCAGAACTGAACTTTCCAACTTTAAAAAAAGGATTGAGTTATGTGTAGTCTGAGAGGAAAAAATATCAGTGTGTCTTCAGATGCAGAAATATGTGCTAAATGAATAGAAAACCTTGAAATATACAAGTCAGCTAAAAAAAATCGAGTTTCAAATTTAGTACATCTACCTATATTATTTCTTCCTAATTACCTTTATATATAATATATTTAATTAAATATATAATCACATGTTACATATTTATATACATATATTATTCATATAAAGTAAAATATTTTCTTTCATGTTATTTTATAATACATTTATATAAAACACCTTATTCTGCTTCAGGATAAGAAAAACTTTGAATACTTTTGTAAGGGAGAAAAAAATTCTTTTTTCTACTACCCTCCTAGGTTTCCTGGCTGGGACCCTGTAAAGTAGATTGTCAAAAGACAGATTAATAAGAAAAAAGCATGCACATTTATTTAACAGAAGTTTTATGAGACATGGGAGCGTTCATGAGGAAAGGAAGACTTGAAGAAAAGGTTAAGCCTGAACATTTTTATATTAGGTTTGATGAAGAGTGAAAAGTCATGGAAAAACATCAGAAGACAAAAGGGTATGAGCTAAGGGTAGTGAACTGGGGAAAACAGTAATGACTGTGCCTTCAGATTCCTCTTGGCACCCCACCATCTTGGAAGATAAGGATGCTCCTTCCTTCCACGTACAGGGAGGGCATCTCTCACACAAGTGTCTTATGTCCTTTTTCAGGGAAAAACGGGAAGGTCAGAGAGTCCTTCCTGCACCTGCCATTTCTCAAATTCCTTCAGCTTAAAGTAGTCAATATGCCAAGATGTCATATTTTGAGGTAATGTGTTCTGAACCCCATCACTTTCAATATAATAGTTTGAAGTATTTTGAATTTTTACAAAACAACTTTGATTTTTTTCTTCCCTTCCTTTTCACCTCTAAATTGCACATGACTTGAAACAAAATACGGTTGACATTAAGAAATACAGCAATTAACACATATATATGGAATCTAAAAAAAAAAAAAAATGGTTCTCATGAACCGAGGGGCAGGACAGGAATAAAGACACAGATGTAGAGAATGGACTTGAGGAGATGGGGAGGGGGAAGGGTAAGCTGGGACGAAGTGAGAGAGTAGCGTAGACATACATACACTACCAAATGTAAAATAGCTAGCTAGTGGGAAGCAGCTGCGTAGCACAGGGAGATCAGCTCAGTGCTTTGTGACCACTTAGAAGGGTGGGGTAGGGAGGGTGGGAGGGAGATGCCAGAGGGAGGGTATATGGGGATATATGTGTACATATAGCTGATTCATTTTGTTATACAGCAGAAACTAACACAACATTGTAAAGCAATGATACTCCAATAAAGATGTTAATAAAAAAAAAGAAATACAGCAAGAAATTCAAGAGTGTGGAGTGTCATCTTATAAGTATAATAATCTATGAAAAATCATCAGTAAGAAACTTATGTTTTTGTCCAAATAAAACAAGAATCATCTCTAATGCTATACCAGCTGTAAATTTTAAGATTCTGTCATTATAAACTGAAGGGACTTATTACTTTAATAAGGAATCCAACATTGTTCATTTTAGAGAAAACACATCCATGCAGGGAAAGCATAAGTTTAATACAATTATAAAATTACATGTCGTAAACTATTCTTTGTATTCTATACATATTGATTATATATATATAAATATAAATATATATAATATGTATTTTATTTTAAATTTGACATTCAAATTATATTATAATTAGATTATAATTTCCAACATTTTGAATGCAAATTTTTTTATTCAATTATCTGTTTACTCAGCAAAAATATAATGACATGGTGGTGTTATACTACTGGGGATATAGCAAAAAGACAGCATCCCTGCCCTCATGGAGCTTACACTGCAGTACAAGGAAATAATAATTAACAAATAAATAAGTTGTATGATTATTTGATAATAAGTAAAATAAAGCATAAAAAGGAGGCAATAACTTTGAATAGAGTGATAAGGAAAGCCCTCTCTGAGAAGGTAACATTAAAAAAATAATAATAATAAACAGAATTAAATAAAACTGAGCCATGTAGATAGAAAGGGTATCCAGCAGAGGGAAGAGGATATAACAGTCCCTGAGGCTAGAGGATATCTGGCTTATTTCCAGAAGAGTGAGGGTATAGCTGAAATATCAAAAGGAAGATAAGAGGAGTAAAGACTAAAGTCAGAGATACAAAGGAAGTAAGGTTATATAAGGGTCTGTGGAATATTCTGTAGACTTTAAACATTACTCTCAGTGATATGGGGAGCCATTGGAGAGTTTTGAACAGAGAAATGAAATGATCTACTATGTGTTTTTAAAACGTCAATTTGTGGTGAATAAACTGGAGCATTAGCACAAAACCTGAAGGAGGGAGACAAGTTAGACTTTTGCAATATTTTAGGCTGAGATAGTGGTGGCTTGAATGTCATGGCAGAGGAAATGGTGAGAAACAATTCAATTCTGGATATTTTTTATCAAATCTACAGCTGAGAAGATTTGCTGACAGACTGTATGTGGGGTGCCAAGTATTTCCCCCAAGATTCTTTAGCTGAGCAAGTAGAAGGACGGAGTTGCCATGAACTGAAACTGGACAGCTGTGTAAGGAGCAGGTTGGTTGGCTAAGATGAGGAAATTGATTTAGGACATGTTATGTTAGACATGCCCACTAAGTGGTTAAAGATATAACATAAACAAGCTATAAGGCTGGAGTTCATGGGAAAGGGCTGGGCTCAGTAAACAAAATTGGGAGTTTATATATATCATATAAACTATATAGTTGACATACAAAGTCAGAGGCTAAATGAAATCACCCGGAGAATGAGTATGTATAGTATGTATGTGTATATGTATGTGTGTATATGATATTTATAAATATAATAAAAATAAATATATGTATGTATATAAATGATTTATATTTATATACATGTATAAATTATTATAAATGAGTGTAGTGTATATATGTGTGTGTATACACACACATACACACACACATATAGAAGAGAAATCCAAGGACTGAGCCCTGGATTATTCCAAAATTTAGAAGCCAAGTGATGAGGAATCAGCCAACAAGACTCAAAAGACACAGACAGTGAAGTAAAAGGAAAATCATAAGAATAGGGGCCCCAGTAGCCAAGTCAAAACTGTTTCAACAAGGTAGAATTAATCAACCATGTCAAATGACTCATAGGTCAAGGATGAAGATGACTAAGAATTTAAATCGCATTTAGCAACAAGAAGATGATTAAAGATCTTGACAAGAATGCAATTCCATATGCATTTTGAGGAGAGGGTTACAATTAGAGTGCTTTCAAAAGACAATGTGGGGCTTCCCTGGTGGTGCAGTGGTTGAGAGTCAGCCTGCCAATGCACGGGACATGGGTTCCTGCCCCGGTCCAGGAAGATCCCACATGCCACGGAGCGGCTGGGCCCGTGAGCCATGGCCACTGAGCCTGTGCGTCCAGAGCCTGTGCTCCATAATGGGAGAGGCCACAACAGTTAGAGGCCTGCATACTGCAAAACAAAAAGACAATGTGGAAAATATCATTGGCATTGTTTGGAATTTTTCCATTAAACAGTCATAGCAGAAGTTCCGAGAAGATGGCAGAAGAGTAAGACATGGAGATCACCTTCCTACCCACAGATACATCAGAAATACATCTACATGTGGAACAGCTCCTACGGAACACCTACTGAATGATGGCAGAAGACCTCAGACCTCCCAAAAGGCAAGAAACTCCCCACGTACCTGGGTAAGGCAAAAGGAAAAAGAAAAAAACAGAGACAAAAGAATAGGGAGAGGACCTGCACCAGTGGGAGGGAACTATGAAGGAGGAAAGGTTTCCACACATTAGAAGCCCCTTTGCGGGCGGAGACTGCAGGTGGCGGAGTGGGGGGGGCTTCGGAGCCATGGAGGAGAGTGCAGCAACAGGGATGCAGAGGGCAAAGCGGACAGATTCCCGCATAGAGGACCGGTGCTGACCGGCACTCACCAGCCCGAGAGGCTTGTCTGCTCACCCGCCACCGTGGGCAGGGTCTGGGAGCTCAGGCTCGGGCTTCGGTCGGATGCGGGGAGAGGACTGGGGTTGGCGGCGTGAACATAGCCTGAAGGGGCTAGTGCGCCATGGCTAGCAGGAAGGGTGTCTGGGAAAAAGTCTGGAGCTGCTGAAGAGGCAAGAGAGCATTGTTTCAGGGTGCACGAAGAGAGGCGATACAGAACACCACCTAAAAAAGCTCCAGAGACGGGTGTGAGCCATGGCTATCAGCGCAGACCCCAGAGACGGGCATGAGATGCTAAGGCTGCTGCTGCAGCCACCAAGAAGCCTGTGTGTGAGCACAGGTCACTATCCACACCTCCCCGCCCGGGAAGCTGTGCAGCCCACCACTGCCAGGGACCCGTGATCCAGGGACAACCTCCCTGGGAGAACGCACTGTGCGCCTCCGGCTGGTGCAACGTCACAATGGCCTCTGTGGCTGCAGGCTCGCCGTGGCTTCCGTACCCCTCCCTACACCTAGCCTGAGGGAGCCAGAGCCCCTGAATCAGCTGCTCCTGTAACCCCGTCCTATCTGAGCGAAGAACAGACGCCCTCAGGCGACCTACACACAGAGGCGGGGCCAAATCCAAAGCTGAACACCAGGAGCTGTGCGAACAAAGAAGACAAAAGGAAATCTCTCCCAGCAGCCTCAGAAGCAGCGGATTAAAGCTCCACAATCAACTTGATGTACCCTGCATCTGTGGAATACCTGAATACACAACAAATCATCCCAAATTGAGGAGGTGGACTTTGAAAGCAAGATTTGTGATTTTTTCCCCTTTTCCTCTTTTTGTGAGTATGTGTATGCTTCTGTGTGAGATTTTGTCTGTATAGCTTTGCTTTCATCATTTGTCCTAGGGTTCTGTCTGTTCAGTTCTTTTTTTCTTTTTTCTTTACTTTTTAATTTTTTTTCTTAATAATTATTTTTTATTTTAACAACTTTGTTTTATTTTATCTTATTTTATTTTATCCTCTTTCTTTCTTTCTACTTTTTCTCCCTTTTATTCTGAGCCATGTGGATGAAAGGCTCTTAGTGCTCCAGCCAGGACTCAGGGCTGTACCTCTGAGGTGGGAGAGCCAAGTCCAGGACACGGGTCCACAAAAGACCTGCCAACCCCACATAATACAAATGGCTAAAATCTCCCAGAGATCGCCATCTCAACACGAAGACCCAGCTTCACTCAATGACCAGCAAGTTACAGTGCTGACACCCTATGCCAAACAACTAGCAAAACAGGAACACAGGCCCATCCATTAGCAGAGAGGCTGCCTAAAATCATAATAAGGCCATAGACATCCCAAAACACACCACCAGATGTGGACCTGCCCACCAGAAGGACAGGATCCAACCTCATCCACCAGAACACAGGCACTACTCCCCTATACCGGGAAACCAACAGAACCCACTGAACCAATCATAGCCACTAAGGACAGACACCAAAAGCAAAGGGAAATACAAACCTGCAGCCTGTGAGAAGGAGACCCCAAACACAGTAAGATAAGCAAAATGAGAAGACAGAAAAACACACAGCAGATGAAGGAGTAAGGTAAAAACCCACCAGACCAAACAAATGAAGAGGAAATTGGCAGTCTACCTGAAATAGAATCAGACTAATGATAGTAAAGATGATCCAAAATCTTGGAAATAGAATAGAGAAAATGCAAGAAACATTTAACAAGGACCTAGAAGAACTAAAGATGAAACAAACAATGATGAACAACACAATAAATGAAATTAAAAATACTCTAGAAGAGATCAATAGCAGAATAACTGAGGCAGAAGAACGGTTAAGTGACCTGGAAGATAAAATAGTGGAAATAACTAGTACAGAGCAGAATACAGAAAAAAGAATGAAAAGAACTGAGGACAGTCTCAGAGACCTCTGGGAAAACATTTTTCGCACCAACATTTGAACTATAGGGGTCCCAGAAGAAGAAGAGAAAAAGAAAGGGACTAAGAAAATATTTTAAGAGATTATAGTAGAAAATTTCCCTAATATGGAAAAGGAAATAGTTAATCAAGTCCAGGAAGCACAGAGAGTCCCATACAGGATAAATCAAAGGAGGAACACGTCAAGACACATATAAGTCAAACTATCAAAAAGTAAATACAAAGAAATCATATTAAAAGCAGCAAGGGCAAAACAACAAATAACACACAAGGGAATCCCCATAAGGTTAACAGCTGATCTTTCAGCAGAAACTCTGCAAGCCAGAAGGGACTGGCAGGACATATTTAAAGTGATGAAGGAAAAAAACCTACAACCAAGATTATCCTACCCAGCAAGGATCTCATTCAGATTTGATGGAGAAATTAAAACCTTTACAGACAAGCAAAAGCTGAGAGAGTTCAGCACCACCAAACCAGCTTTACAACAAATGCTAAAGGAATTTCTCTAGGCAAGAAACACAAAAGAAGGAAAACACCTACAATAACAAACCCAAAACAATTAAGAAAATGGGAATAGGAACATACATATCAATAATTACCTTAAATGTAAATGGATTAAATTCTCCCACCAAAAGACACAGACTGGCTGAATGGATACAAAAACAAGACCCATATATATGCTGTCTACAAGAGACCCACTTAGGACCTAGGGACACATACAGACTGAAAGTGAGGGGATGGAAAAAGATATTTCATGCAAATGGAAACCAAAAGAAAGCTGGTGTAGCAATTCTCATATCAGAAAAAAATAGACTTTAAAATAAAGACTATGACAAGAGACAAAGAAGGACACTACATAATGATCAAGAGATTGATCCAAGAAGATATAACAATTGTAAATATTTATGCACCCAACATAGGAGCACCTCAATACATAAGGCAAATGCTAACAGCCTTAAAAGGGGAAATCGACAGTAACAAAATCATAGTAGGGGACATTAACACCCAACTTTCACCAAAGGACAGATCGTCTAAAATGAAAATAAATAAGGAAACACAAGCTTTAAATGATATATTAAACAAGATGGACTTAATTGATATTTATAGGACAGTCCATCAAAAAACAACAGAATATATTTTCTTCTCAAGTGTTCATGGAACATTCTCCAGGATAGATCATATCCTGGGTCACAAATCAAGCCTTGGTAAATTTAAGAAAATGGAAATCGTATCAAGTACCTTTTTTGACCACAATGCTATGAGACTAGATATCAATTACAGGAAAAGATCTGTAAAAATTACAAACACATGGAGGCTAAACAATACTCTACTTAATAACCAAGTGATCACTGAAGAAATCGAAGAGGAAATCAAAAAATACCTAGAAACAAATCACAATGGAGACACCACAATCCAAAACCTATGGGATGCAGCAAAAGCAGTTCTAAGAGGGAAGTTTATAGCCATACAATCCTACCTTAAGAAACAGGAAACATCTCAAATAAACAACCTAACCTTGCACCTAAATCAATAAGAAAAAGAAGAACAAAAAACCCAGAAAGTTAGCAGGAGGAAAGCAATCATAAAGATCAGATCAGAAATAAATGAAATAGAAATGAAGGAAATGATAGCAAAGATCAATAAAACTAAAAGCTGGTTCTTTGAGAAGATAAACAAACTAGATAAACCATTAGCCAGACTCATCAAGAGAAAAAGGGAGAAGACTCAAATCAATAGAATTAGAAATGAAAAAGGAGAAGTAACAACTGACACTGCAGAAATACAAAGGATCATGAGAGATTACTAAAAGAAACTCATGCCAATAAAATGGACAACCTGGAAGAAATAGACAAATTCTTAGAAATGCACAACGTGCCAAGACTGAATCAGGAAGAAATAGAAAATATGAACAGACCAATCACAAGCACTGAAATTGAAACTGTGATTAAAAATCTTCCAACAAACAAAAACCCAGGACCAGATGGCTTCACAGGAGAATTCTACCAAATATTTAGAGAAGAGCTAACACCTATCCTTCTCAAACTCTTCCAAAATATAGCAGAGGGAGGAACACTCCCAAATTCATTCTACGAGGCCACCATCACCTTGATACCAAACCAGACAAGGATGTCACAAAGAAAGAAAACTACAGGCCAATATCACTGATGAACATAGATGCAAAAATCCTCAACAAAATACTAGCAAACAGAATCCAACAGCACATTAAAAGGATCATACACCATGATCAAGTGGGGTTTATTCCAGGAATGCAAGGATTCTTCAATATACGCAAATCTATCAATGTGATAAACCATATTAACAAATTGAAGGAGAAAAAACATATGATCATCTCAATAGATGCAGAGAAAGCTTTTGACAAAACTCAACACCCATTTATGCTAAAAACCCTGCAGAAAGTAGGCACAGAGGGAACTTTCTGCAACATAATAAAGGCCATATATGACAAACCCACAGCCAACACCATCCTCAATGGTAAACAAATGAAAGCATTTCCACTAAGATCAGGAACAAGACAGGGTTGCCCACTCTCACCACTATTATTCAACATAGTTTTGGAAGTTTTAGTCACAGCAATCAGAGAAGAAAAGGAAATAAAAGGAATCCAAATCGGAAATGAAGAAGTAAAGCTGTCACTGTTTGCAGATGACATGGTATTATACATAGAGAATCCTAATGATGCTATCAGAAAACTACTAGAGCTAATCAATGAATTAGGTAAAGTTGTAGGATACAAAATTAATGCACAGAAATCTCTGGCCTTCCTATACACTATTGATGAAAAATCTGAAAGGGAAATCAGGAAAACACTCTCATTTACCATTGCAACAAAAAGAATAAAATATCTAGGTATAAACCTACCTAAGGAGACAAACGACCTGTATGTGGAAAATTATAAGACACTGATGAAAGAAATTAAAGATGATACAAATAGATGGAGAGATATGTCATGTTGTTAGATTGGAAGAATCAACATGGTGAAAATGACTCTACTACCCAAAGCAATCTACAGATTCAATGTAATCCCTATCAAACTACCACTGGCATTTTTCACAGAACTAGAACAAAAAATTTCACAATTTGTATGGAAACACAAAAGACCCCGAATAGCCAAAGCAATCTTGAGAACGAAAAACGGAGCTGGAGGAATCAGGCTCCATGACTTCAGACAATACTACAAAGTTACAGTAATCAAGACAGTATGGTACTGGCACAAAAACAGAAAGATAGATCAACGGAATAAGATAGAAAGCCCAGAGATAAACTCAGGCACATATGGTCACCTTATCTTTGATAAAGGAGGCAGGAATGTACAGTGAAGAAAGGACAGCCTCTTCAATAAGTGGTGCTGGGAAAACTGGACAGGCACATGTAGAAGTATGAGATTAGATCACTCCCTAACACCATACACAATAATAAGCTCAAAATGGATTAAAGAGCTAAATGTAAGGCCAGAAACTATCAAACTCTTAGAGGAAAACATAGGCAGAACACACTATGACATAAATCACAGCAAGATCCTTTTTGACCCACCTCCTAGAGAAATGGAAATAAGAACAAAAATAAACAAATGGGACCTAATGAAACTTCGAAGCTTTTACACAGCAAAGGAAACCATAAACAAGACAAAAAGACAACCCTCAGAATGGGAGAAAATATTTGAAAATGAAGCAACTGACAAAGGATTAATTTCCAAAATTAACAAGCAGCTCATGCAGCTCAATAACAAAAAAACAAACAACCCAATCCAAAAATGGGCAGAAGACCTAAATACACATTTCTCCAAAGAAGATATACAGACTGCCAACAAACACATGAAAGAATGCTCAACATCATTAATCATTAGAGAAATGCAAATTAAAACCACACTGAGCTATCATCTCATACCAGTCAGAATGGCCATCATCAAAAAATCTAGAAACAATAAATGCTGGAGAGGCTGTGGAGAAAAGGGAACACTCTTGCACTGCTGGTGGGAATGTGAATTGGTACAGCCCCTATGGAGAACAGTATGGAGGTTCCTTAATAAACTACAAATAGAACTACCATATGACCCAGCAATCCCACTACTGGGCATATACCCTGAGAAAACCATAATTCAAAAAGAGTCATGTACCAAAATGTTCATTGCAGCTCTATTTGCAATAGCCCAGAGATGGAAACAACCTAAGTTTCCATCATCGGATGAATGGATAAAGATGATGTGGCACATATATACAATGGAATATTACTCAGCCATAAAAAGAAAAGAAATTGAGCTATTTGTAATGAGGTGGATAGACCTATAGTCTGTCATACAGAGTGAAGTAAGTCAGAAAGAGAAAGACAAATACCGTATGCTAACACATATATATGGAAGTTAAGAAAAAAAAAAAATGTCATGAAGAACCTAGGTGTAAGACAGGAATAAAGACACAGGCCTACTAGAGAACGGACTTGAGGATATGGGGAGGGGGAAGGGTGAGCTGTGACCAAGCGAGAGAGAGGCATGGACATATATACACTACCAAACGTAAGGCAGATAGCTAGTGGGAAGCAGCCGCATAGCACAGGGAGATCAGCTCGGTGCTTTGTTACTGCCTGGAGGGGTGGGATAGGGAAAGTGGGAGGGAGATGCAAGAGGCAGGAGATATGGGGATATAGGTACACATATAGCTGATTCACTTTGTTATACAGCAGAAACTAACACACCATTGTAAAGCAATTATACCCCAATAAAGATGTTAAAAAAAAAAAAAAGAAATGAAGGAAACGATGGCAAAGACTATTAAACTATAGGCTGGTTCTTTGAGAAGATAAAAAAGACTTGATAAACCTTTAGGCAGACTCATCAAGAAAAAAAGGGAGAAGACTTAAATCAATAGAATTAGAAATGAAAAAGGAGAAGTAACAAATGACACTGTAGAAATACAAAGGATCATGAGAGATTACTACAAGAAACTCTATGCCAATAAAATGGACAACCTGGAAGAAATGGACACAGTCTTAGAAATGCACAACCTGCTGAGACTGAACCAGGAAGAAACAGAAAATATGAACAGACCAATCACAAGCACTGAAATTGAAACTGTGATTAAAAATCTTCCAACAAACAAAAGCCCAGGACCAGATGACTTCACAGGCTAATTCTATCAAACATTTAGAGAAGAGCTAACACCTATCCTTCTCAAACTCTTCCAAAATATAGCACAAGGAAGAACACTCCCAAACTCGTTCTACGAGGCCACCATCACTCTGATACCAAAACCAGACAAACATGTCACAAAGAAAGAAAACTACAGGCTAATACCACTGATGAACATAGATGCAGAAATCCTCAACAAATACTAGCAAACAGAATCCAACAGCACATTAAAAGGATCATACTCCATGATCAAGTGGTGTTTATTCCAGGAATGCAAGGATTCTTCAATATATGCAAATCATCAATGTGATACACCATATTAACAAACTGAAGGAGAAGAACCATATGATCATCTCAATTGATGCAGAGAAAGCTTTTGACAAATTCAACACCCAATTATGTTAAAAACCCTGCAGAAAGTAGGCACAGAGGGAACTTTCTGCAACATAATAAAGGCCATATATGACAAACCCACAGCCAACATCGTCCTCAATGGTGAAAAACTGAAACCATTTCCACTAACATCAGGGTCAAGACAAGGTTGTCCACTCTCACCACTATTATTCAACAGAGTTTTGGAAGTTTTAGCCACAGCAATCAGAGAAGAAAAAGAAATAAAAAGAATCCAAATTGGAAAAGACGAAGTAAACCTGTCACTGTTTGCAGATGACATGATACTATACATAGAGAATCCTAAAGATGCTACCAGAAAACTACTAGAGCTAATCAATGAATTTGGTAAAGTTGCAGGAAACAAAATTAATGTGCGGAAATCTCTTGCATTCCTATACACTAATGATGAAAAATCTGAAAGGGAAATCAAGAAAACACTCCCATTTACCACTGCAACAAAAAAGAATAAAATATCTAGGAATAAAGCTACCTAAGGAGACAAAAGACCTGTATGCAGAAAGTTGTAAGACACTGATGAAAGTAATTAAAGATAATAAAAATAGATGGAAAGATATACCATGTTCTTGGATTGGAAGTATCAACATTGTGAAAATGACTCTACTACCCAAAGCACTCTACAGATTCAATGCAATCCCTATCAAACTACCACTGGCATTTTTCACAGAACTAGAACAAAAAATTTCACAATTTGTATGGAAGCACAAAAGACTCCGAATAACAAAAGCAATCTTGAGAACGAAAAATGGAGCTGGAGGAATCAGGCTCCCTGTCTTCAGACTATACTACAAAGCTATAGTAATCAACACAATATGGTACTGGCACAAAAACAGAAATAAAGATCAATGGAACAGTATAGAAAGCCCAGAGTTAAACCCATGCACATATGGTCATCTTATCTTTGATAAAGTAGGCAAGAATATACAGTGGAGAAAAGACAGCCTCTTCAATAAGTGGTGCTGGGAAAACTGGACAGGTACTTGTAAAAGTATGAAATTAGAACATTCCCTAACACCGTATACAAAAATAAACTCAAAATGTATTAAAGACCTAAATGTAAAGCCAGACACTATCAAACTCTTAGAGGAAAACATAGGCAGAACACACTATGACATAAATCACAGCAAAATCCTTTTTGACCCACCTCCTAGAGAAATGGAAATAAGAACAAAAATAAACAAATGGGACCTAATGAAACTTAAGAAGTTTTGCACAGCAAAGGAAACCATAAACAAGACCAAACGACAACCCTCAGAATGGGAGAAAATATTTGCAAATGAAGCAACTGACAAAGGATTAATCTCCAAAACTTACAAACAGCTCATGCAGCTCAATAACAAAAAAAACAAAGAACCCGTTCCAAAAATGGGCAGAAGACCTAAATAGACATTTCTCCAGAGAAGATATACAGATTGCCAACAAACATATGAAAGAATGCTCAACATCATTAATCATTAGAGAAATGCAAATCAAAACTAAAATGAGACATCATCTCACACCGGTCAGAATGGCCATCATCAAAAGATCTAGGAACAATAAATTCTGGAGAGGGTGTCGAGAAAAAGGAACACTCTTGCACTGTTGGTGGGAATGTAAATTGATACAGCCACTATAGAGAACAGTATGGAGGTTCCTTAAAAAACTACAAATAGAACTACCATACGACCCAGCAATCCCACTACTGGGCCTATACCCTGAGAAAACCATAATTCAAAAAGAGTCATGTACCAAAATGTTCATTGCAGCTCTATTTACAATAGCCAGGACAATGGAAGCAACCTAAGTGTCGATCAACAGATGAATGGATAAAGAAGATGTGGCACATATATACAATGGAATATTACTCAGCCATAAAATGAAATGAAATTGAGGTATCTGTAGTGAGGTGGCTGGACTTAGAGTCTGTCGTACAGAGTGAAGTAAGTCAGAAGAGAAAAACAAATACCGTATGCTAACACATATATATGGATTCTAAGAAAACAAAAAATTGTCATGAAGAACCTAGGTGTAAGACAGGAATAAAGACACAGACTTAATAGAGAATGGAATTGAGGATATGGGAAGGGGGAAAGGTAAACTGTGACAAAGTGAGAGAGCGGTATGGACATATATACGCTACCAAACATAAAATAGATAGCTAGTGGGAAGCAGCTGCATAGCACAGGGAGATCAACTCGGTGGTTTTTGACCACCTAGAGTGGTGGGATCGGGAGGGTGGGAGGGAGACTCAAGAGGGAAGAGATATGGGAATATATGTATAACTGATTCACTTTGTTATAAAGCAGAAACTAACACACCAGTGTAAAGCAATTATACTCTCATGAAGATGTTAAAAAAAAAAAAACAAAAGACAGTCGTAGCAAGTAGGATAGCAAGACTAAAGAGTCAACACAATGTTTACACTAAAGTCTTGTGATGAATTCACTGGGAGGAAATAAGAAAAAAAATATTATCCATGTTATCACAACCCAGAAATAACTAGTGCACCATATGTTTATTGTGACTCTCCTTTCAAAATAAATAAACTCATTGACATGGAATTTTATCATTTCATTTTTTTAATCTAACCTTTAATTAAAATGGGATTTATTCTGAATAGGATGTACTATAGAAATACCATAATCATTGGGATAATACAGTGTATTAAGTAAATATGCTGATTACAAAACACTGCAGTCCTTATTTAGTAAACTAAAGATATGTAAACCAAAATGTATAGTAAGCTAAAATAATAGTAATACACTAAAAATACTGATAGATGGATATATAGATTGGGCTGGTGATACAGAAAGGAATCTTACTAACAGTTATCTCAGGATGATAGGATAGTGAATAAATTTGTTTTGATCTTGTTTACTTTTCTACATTTTCCAAATTTTCTATAATAAGTATAGTTTTCCAATTAAAAAAAGAAAAATTTCAGAGTGTTCCCATTGCTCTAAAATAAACTGTTTCTTTTCTCATGAGACCTACCTCTCCAGGCTTGTTTCACACAACTCTGCCTTCCTGGCCTTCTAACCCCATCTGTGCTCTAGCATTAATGGACTCTTTTTAACTTCCTGAACAAAGTATGCTGTTGCATGTCTCTGTGCCATTGCAGGCATTAGTTTCTCTACCCAAAATGTCCTTTTCTCCCTCTTTTACCTGGTGAAACCACCTGGTGAGCCACCTTTGAAGATTCTCCTCAAATATTTCTTCCTCTAAGAAACGTAACAAGACAGAACTCTGACAGTGCTTTTTTCATCTATCTTCTTTGAGTCTATTGTTTCTTAATGTTCCAGAATTTATAACAACTTATTTCTAATCACCTTATCCTAACTACACATGCCAATCAAACTGAGAACATGAGATAAAGGGAAAAGTCCTCTTTACCAAGTTCACTGAAGCAAGTTGTAAGAGGTATCTGTCACTAACCTTTATTTCCTTCTCCTGGACTCTTCACCTTGACATGCATATGGCTGGGCAACACATGGAGACTTTTATAAAACTGTGATTTGAATCTACTTGGTGTCTTTCAAAAGAATTAAGAAGCTAACACTTAAGATAAAAACCCTCTTTACAAATTGTCATGCACTATGGATGTTCTGTTTCCTGACCAACTCTCATATCAGAAGCAAGTTGTGATTCACAAAGGTCCATCTTCACCAACCATATTATATCAAAAGTGGGATTTTACTTTGCATTGGCTTATTAACACTCAGGGCCTCTCATAAGAAGTATTTAGCTATTATTAGTTCACTTTTTAAAACTTGGTTACAAAGTCAATATTTAGGTACACATTCTAAGAAAACACTCTTCAGTTCAATTCTGACTCATTCACGTTTAAGAGGTTGTTTTTCTTATCATAGTACTTGCCCTGCAGTAACAAAGAATGAGGTAGATAAAGACAAAGAGAAGGAAAATAAAAACGTTCATCTTGCTCTACTTTATCGTGACTCAAGGCCAGAGGAGCATAAAGAAAATACGAAAGAGATGACCCATATATGCATATATACATATATGGCAGCAGTTATTTTGCATTTTGATAATTTAGTTCCATGCTTTTCTCCACTATTGACTTGAACTGCTAGAGATAGGAACTGGGTCTTACTAATATCTGTATTAGTAATACCTAGAAAACTACTATAATGAGAGAAGTGCTTAATATTTTTAATAAATAAATGAATGGATGAATATTGGAATATCTAAGGCATAGCCCTATCTTTAAGAAGCTTACATATATGGGACCTAAAACAAATGTACTCTAAGGTAAAGTAAAACAACTATAAGGCCAAGAAAGAAATAGCTACAGGTAAAAGTCCAGATTTATCTCACAAATTACTTTTACTCTGTATTAGTCTAGTATTAGAAGAGAGACATTTTCATCTAAACCAAATGTCTATTATCCTGTTATTAAGGGCCAATACAAGAACATACATGAGATATGAGATATAAGTGTGGAAAAGTAGGGATGCCCAGGCAAAAAAAATGAGTGGAAGTGGAAAGCAGATTAAAAAATGAGAGAAATGAGTTACTGTTGAGGGTTTAGATTGGCACGGGCATTCTGTAAGTAACTGGCAGTACTTAGTACAGTTAAGTGGAGGAATGCCCTTTGAGGCAGGGATCACAGTTCTGAATGCATATCTCAGAGAAATTCTCCCATGGCCTCTATGAGAGCAAGAGGGTAGATATTTATTTTGGCTTTTCTGGTAAGGGCAGGAAGCTCCAGGTAACTGGAAGCATGGGTGAGCAAAACGAGGTGGACATACACTTGTGAAATTTTACTCACCAATTAGAAACAACTAGATGTGCATATTAAAAAATAGATAGCACTTAAAAGCACTTGAGTTTAAAAAAAAGATAAAAAGGCAGAATACGATTTTTAGCCCAATACCATATTTAAAAATTTTAAACTTACATATAATTCTAGATATTTTATATGATTACATGAATGTTTAAAAACATATCAAACACAATAGAATGGGTTTCAATTGCATGATAGGAAGGAAAGTAGAGATTAGGAGTGAAGGGAAATAGAACAAAAGATGAGGTTTGCATACACTAATGAGAAGTATCATTAACTCAACTTCCTGTGTACCATACAAAATAATACTTTTATAAGCTATGGGCAGAAGCATAGGAAAATTTTAATAGATAATTTACAAACAAAATGTAATTTGAGGAGCCAAATTATGTTTAAAATTATTGCAAGTTTGAAACAAAATTTTTAAATATATACCTGTTTGTGTCAATTTTATAATTATCCCTATAATCCATGTTAGAGAGATTCACCAATCCCTGCTTTAAAGCAGATCTTTGTATTTCTTCAGTTTTAAATATTTTATTGCTTTGTGCAATGCCAACTATTGTTAGTTAGGCACCACTGATGTTGTGATAGTGAATTAGTTGCACAAATAATATTTCAAATATTATCCAGAGATGGAAAGGAGTGAGTGCAAAATTCTGAGGAAGCATCTTTTTAGAAGTTATGTCTTGACATTTCTAAAACAATTCTATGTTAAGAAGAGAAATTATCTGTTGGGGAGGCCAGGACTGTGATAAAAATTTACCATATAGACTAAAGTACAGCAACACAGCCCATTTGGAGATGCCAACAATACAAAATTTATAATTACTCTGGGTTTTAATATTTCACTACTTTAAAAATTATAGTCAAAGTAATATAGAATTATAAAAGGAGAGATTTAACTGAAAATATGTAAAACCAATCCCTGAGCACCTATTTATCACTAATAATGTGAGTTTGCATGATTTGAATGATAATACCAGGAGCCCATAGAGTGAAAGGAAAGATTATTAATTCAAAGAAGCTGTCTCAGCTTATCTATGCAGCTTAGTGACTTTGTGATTCTAGATATTTTATTTGATATTTGTGGATAATAATAGAGTTCTTATTATGATTAAGTGGGTTAATATATATAAAGAATTTAGAATCCCTCGTACAAAATAACATTGTATTCATGATTCTGTGAGCTTTCGTTTCCTCCTTTTTAATATGAGGATAATATCTTGTGAACATTTTCCCTCAACTTTAATATAAAAAATAATATCTAACTCACAAGCTTGCTAAGAGAATAAGAATGTTGATTTATCATGGTTTGGGATGACTTAACTTAGAAAGTTATAGTTAAGCAGATATCCAAAGGCAAAGAGTGAACCAGACCTACAGATATCTTGGGGAATGATATTGGAGACAGAATGAGTAGTGAGTATGAGAGCCCTGAAGAGGGCATCTTCCTGGCATGTTATAGTGACAACAAGGAGACGAGCATTGCTAGAGCAGAGTGAGTGATGAAGAGGAAAAACGGTTGAAATCAGAGAAATGTTGGGGACCAGAAAACATAGAATTTTGTAGATCATTTTAAGGACTTTGAGAAAGATACCCACTGGAGGATTTTGAAGACGGTAGTGACGTGATTTACTTGGGTTTCAAAAGAAACATTCTGCCTTCTATTTTAAGAATAGACCAAAGGGGGGCAAGCACTGAATTAGGAAGAGATGTTAGGGGGTTCAGCAATCCAGTAAGAGATGATGATAGAAATGGAGAGAAGCAGAGAAAACAAATGCTTACTGTGCTGTGTGAAAAAAAAATCAAGAGTACAACTTGATTTAAAAACTATGGAGTTGATGGAATCAATGCAGGCTGTAGAAGTAAATATAAGAAGTGAAAGTGGTAAGGAAATCTGAGACCTGAGAATTGTTTTGTGTTTAGCAACATGAATCTCTTGGAGACATTGACAAGGAAAGTTTCAGTAGAGTGATGGGGGAAAAGGTAATGGAACTGAATTCAACAAAGAATGGGAAGAGGGGAATAGGAGAGAAATAGTATAGACAAATTTTTGAGGAGATTGTTGTAAAGAAGAGCAGAGGTGGGGGTACAAGTAATGAAATCTAGGGTAAAGAAAAAGTGTTTAAAGTTGCCATAATATCTTTACATATTTGGCAAGAATGACTCAAGAGGGAAAATTTGATCATTGCAGAGAATTGAGTTTCTGGAGCCATATTCATAAGTAGGCAAGGAGAGTTGAAATCAAGTACAAAAGTAGAGAAATTAGCCTCGGAAAGGATTACAGATGGCTTAGGCAACCACAGGATTGGAAGAAGAGCATATAACATGAATGTACATGGTACATGTGGTCGTAGCTTGAGCAAAGTCTTTTCTGATTGTAAATCAATTTTCCTAGGGAAATAGGAAGTAACATAATCACCTATGAGTGAGTTTAGTTATGGATGTTGTGGTGGAAATTGAAGAAGGAGGAAAAGGTTTAAAATACTAATTAAAGTTTGTATGAGGATTAGTAGCAAAGGAAACATATATTTAGAAGTTATGAATTTAAAATGAGAGTAGTCAGTATGCTAGGCTGCTTTTTTTCCAGCCATATTCATTTACAATGGTTTAGATGCAGGGATGACACAGTGGAATTCAGCTAGACTGGAAGTTTTTCCAGGGGAGCAATGAAAACCAAAAAAGGACAATTGTGTTAGTGGAATTTGCAAGGAAGTGATCATAATGATGGCCCTAGGATCTAGAGAGATAAAAAAGTGAGGATATGAAGGTGAGGAATAGTGAAAACTTGGATAAATACATTAAAAATCCCAATGAATTTGAAGAATAATACGAGTTGAGATATTACATGGAGTTGTCTAGAAAGATAGGAGATAAGACCAGAGACGAAGATGCTCAAGATTGAAATTGTTGATAATCATAAAAATACTAGTGTATGACCATGGGATTAAAAGTTAAAGTAGGGTGGAAGAAAAGACCATTTGGCAAGAGAAGGTCGGGTAACAGAATGTCTGGAATACTGAAAACGCCATTAACATAGATATTAAAATCGCCAAGAATTATGACATGCCTAATGTTGAATGTGACAGGAACTGAGCTCTTCAAAGAATAAAAGAAGTGACCGGAAGATATTAGTCATGTTAGATTAGACTATGTTATGAGAATAAATTTTGTTTTCAATTCACATTGTAACTCACCTATGTTGGGGGGTAGAGGGTGGAGGAGGGGTTAAGCGGACCCCACTCCACAATAGTCATTCAGGGAGTCAGACTGACAGAGGCTCTCCATGTTGAGGCTGCACCACACAGAGCACAGGCTCTCAGGTTGCACAAAAGGGAAGAAAGGAAGGTGGAGGAGCCCTTGCCAAATCTCTGTATCCTTTGACACAGTTCACTGGCCAGAACTAATCACGCGGTCTTACCTAACTGAATGGAGGTAGGGAAAGTATGGGAACACATAGACATTTGGTGAGCAACAAATATCTCTGAGACACCTGGTATATTTAAGGTGACTGCTATAAAGACTGCTATAAAGGTGGTAGATGGTTTATTTCCCATACTGCTGCCAAATACATCTTTCTAAAATGAAAGACTCACTATATCCTTGGCCTACTAAGAATCTTGCAGTAAGTGTATTTCACTACATGTAAATTTTACCTCAATTTAAGGGGGGTGGGGATCCCCCAGAAGCTCCTTCCTAAGTTTTCAGATAAATTTCAAACTCCTTATCTTGGCGAGAAGGATCTTTTGTTACTGCCTTGCCTACTTCTCTGGTTCCTGCTATTTCTCTGCTCTGCTACATTGCACCTGGAATACCTTTGCCCTATTTACATTGAACTATTTTCTACCGCCTTAAAATTCAGTATAAATATAAGTTTCTGGAGAAACTTCCCTTTCCTTCCTTTGCTCTCACAGGTCCTTCTGTTTGGAATTTTACAGAACTTCAAGCCTTCCCAGCACTGTCCTATATTATTATTGATTCACATCTCTCTCTGCTTCCCACAAACCCCCTCAAGGGCAGGACCATGTAGAGTTTGACTTTGTATACCTAGTGATTCAAAGTTACTGGTACACAAAGCAGGCAATTAATAAACATTTGTTGAATGAATTAATGAATATTTATTTGCCTTTGTTATGGTTTTATGTACTCCTTTGCCTTTTCATGAAAAGCAGATTTTTCTTAATCCAACTGTTTTCCTTTTAAAAGGATCAGCATGGGTTGTTACATCAAATGTTATCTTTTATTCCTCAGCATGTCCAATTCTCTGAGCAACCATTTTTCTTTTCGTAGAGTTTAATCTATCTTTGAATAATTAGTATTTAGCCCATTAAAATCCTTCTCTTGGCAAATTACCACGATAATAATAAAACCACAAACAATGTCTTTTTTCCTGTGCCTTAATAAAATACAATTAAATTTAATAAAAGCTCTGCATTTCCATTTATCCAATTCTGCACATCCTGAGGAAGGCAACAGCAGTGTTACAACCAGACCAATTAAATAGCCAGTTGTATTTAGGCTCTTTAATTCACATAAAGCTGAGTATAATTCTGTACTTATCATTCTAGCGTTGCTCATGGCATTTTTGAACTCACTTTTATTCAGTCCTGCCCATTTTTCAGTATGTTGCAGAGCAAAAAGTTCTTATTTTTGTTAATATTATAGTGATATTTCTAGCATGTGTCCTTCATTGTCCATCTTCTTCCAACAGATTTATAAACCTAAATATCATCACTTTAAGATGCACTTCCCCTCACCTCTTATAACGCCACTGTTGTCACAGAGAAAAAAAAAAAAAATGAAGGAAAAACCAGAAGTAGAATGTATATTTTTCAAAGACCAGATTTCATTTAAAAAAAAAAGAAAAAAAAGAAGTGATATTTTCCAAACATCTAAAATCTCTAAGAAGGATTTTTGCAGAAGCATGCAAACATTTGTCCTTTTATAAGATTTGAAATACGTATTCTGAAACATGAGTGAAAAGTGAGTTAACGTATGCTACCCGCATTTTGGCATCTCCTTCAAAATAATTCAGGCCCACTCCCTTCATTTTACTGAGGACAATAATAGGCGACTTAGGTATTTTATGAAATAGGTCTTGTGCAATAGAAGTTATTTTTGTAAACATATGCATTTATATGCATCCAAATGTTTGCTAGGTGTGTAAATCTGGACAGAGAGTAGTTTTGGAAACATTGCTGGAAAGCGAAATAAGAGTTTGAGAATATAAGAATATTTTCTTCATCTCCACTAGCTGGTGGTTCCTGAGAGAGGGCTAAGTACCACACATACTTGTTTTGTAGTTTGTTTTGTGGTTTGTTTTGATTAATACTGAGTAGACCTTACCATTGCTTAATAAGATATTTAAAACTCCTACAGGAAAGATATGCTTCATATTTCAAGCCCAATAAATCACAGTTACAGCTTTCAATTGAGACATTTATCTGGCAAACTTAACAGAGGCAGCAGAAACCTAACGGTAGACTTTTTTTTAACTTTTTGTGGCCAGGAAAAACAAAACTGGAGTTTTCTAACTGTAATCTTCATAGAATTAAAGTGGAAATCAGAGTAGAATTTTTTTAATTGAGGGCCATAATTTTTTTTGGGGGGGGGGAGATTCTATATTCAAATATTCTTTTCTTTTCTAGTACTGTCAATCGCTAATGTTCTTCCCTGATAAAAACTATAGCTCAATGTTTAAAAATAATAATAATTATAGGGTATATAACATTATTTTTTATCTCTGATAATTCTATAAATTGTATTTCTTATAAGTACAGAAATGACTTAAGAAATATTGTTGACAGATGAATACATGGGAGGAAAATGATGATGATTTACAAACTAATTTAAAATATTGCCATTCCTTTAATAGCCAAAAAAGTAATTAAAACTGTTTCACTTGCTTTCATTTTTAAATATGCTATTGAAAGTTTTAATGTTAATTTTACAGAAAGGAAAATATTGTGACATGAATTTTACTGCCTTTCCATCTAACTAGAATTATGTTAGAGCTGGTTTAACTATATCAGCTAAATAATACCAGCTTGAGTTTCTCTTGGACATTTGTATCCAATTCTGAGTGCTTAGTTTTTGAATACATACTAAAATTTCACTTTGGTTGTGTTTACATGTATATCTGGCCTAATATTTTAACAACATTATCTGCATGCCCAAGTTAATGTGTCAGTTTACTCAAAATGGTTTAATTTATATTCTTTTAGACCCCTGACTCCTGTTTTGGAGCGAGTAGGAAAGGTGATAAAATTTCCAGGATCATCTTGAATGAACACTTTGTGGCACTCTGAAATAATCTATATTTTTCTTAAAATTACCATTTAAAATGTCACTATATACTTTTTTGTTATTTTTTAATACAATCATTTCAAAATGAGGCAGATTTCTTTGCTTGCATTGTGAAGGAGTTAGGCAATTTAAAATTTTCCAACTGGCTAATTTTTACTGCAATCTGGTTGTTCTCAATCTTGGCTGGGAAGCTTTGAAAACAAATTAAAACCCAGGCCTCACCCCTGTACCAAATGAATCAGAGTATCTGTGGGTGGGGACAAAGGAGAGGTACTAAACAAAGGAGGGAGTGGGGATTAATGCACCATGAGCTAGAGAACTACAACTATATAACCTTTGTGATATTTTATTGGAGGTAGTAGTTCCATCCACATATTTCTATGAATAGTTCTTGATAAATAGTTTAGATTCCAGGAAGAGAACTAAGCCATCTCTAGTGCAGACCAATATGAACAAAACAATCATTTGAAAAATACAGTATCCACAACAAACTGGGTTATTTTGTTAAAAGGTTCCAAAGCAGGCATATAATGTCCAATTTTCCATTTGCAAACTTATTGCTCTAAATCTGCAGAGTTTAAGAAGTATCTGTACTTCTACTAAATGTCTTATCTATAGGAGGTTTACTATGTAGTTGGGGAGAAAAGATTGTATTGACTACTTCTGGTGCCCTGCCTGATCTCCTCCAGGGCCTCTTACTAGTTCTGCACTATTTTGCCGGTGATGCCTTGCACCTGGGAAACCTTCTGAGCATGGTCCATGAACTACCTGGTTGTGCCTAAAACTTCATACCAGTACCATTTCCCCACCTTCCCCTCCACAGCCCATAGCCATTGACTAACTGGTGCAATATATAAAAGTCCAGCTCTATAACCACTAGGTGGAAAATCTTGGTAGAGTAATTTACACTCCAGACCTCTCCATGGGATCAGGCTGAGGCTTGATTTCACCTGATCATACCCTGGCTTACCTTCTTCCCTTTCCTGCTCTGCCTGCCTCAAGCCCTAATCGTTTGCAGATGAATCTGTCTCAGGCTTGTCTTCCAGGAAACCCAAACTAAATTTGAGACTATCTCACATATAGAAATATGGAACAAGCACACAATAGCAATAGTATTGATAATGACAGCTAACACAAAGTACCTACTCTGTACCAGGCACCATGCAAAAGAACTCTAATCAATCATCAATTACTTTACTTAGTCCTTGCAATACCTGTTACTATCATGATCACTTCTCCCTCTCCCCGATTTATAGATCCAGAATCAGAACTTTTGAATGGATATACAATTTTCCCAAGGCTCTCAGCTAGCCAAGGAACCCAAGCCTACAGTTTTAACCTCACCTTCATAAATTCAGTGTTTAAATGAGCTATAAATGATATAGATCCATCACCATAGAGATCAATAGAAACTGGCTATAAAAGGCAGTGGTTGGGATCAGACAGACCTACACTATTACCATGAACCAGACGCTTATTAGTTGTACTGATTAGCAAAGCTACTTAGGTCCACAACTGCAATTACCCATACATTGTCTGATTGTTTTCAAGGATTCCATGAAGCTCATATTTAAAGCTGTTATCATAGGAGTTACTGAAAACAAAATAATTCCAAAATCTCATCCATTTCTTGGAGTCACAGAGTAACCTAAAATCTCAGTTTTATGACCAAAACAGTTAGATGAACAATACATTTCTTGCAAAACTAAAGTTACTAAGGCTGAGATTTGGTTTATTCACCAATAATGTGAAGGAAATGATACATGTATATACATTTATATGAATATTATATATATATATAAATATATATCCCAAATTGGTTATGTCTAGGATTACATGAATTAATGAGTACTATACTTAACACAGGTCCTGTGGCATAGCCAGCACGAAATGATGTTATTTCCTTCCCTTTTAAAAATGGTTTCATCCATACTGATATAAAGAAATGATCACAAAAATATTTAAAAGTGGAATAGATAAATCTCTTATACAGAAGAATTCCAAATAAGTCGTATAGATATTTCTCCCTTAAGGAGGAGAGCATCACTCTCTACCTGCTAAATGTTGGTACCGGTTAAGTCTTGCTTTCAAAGACAATAGTATGGAAAGAGGGAAAGTGGCTTTACACTGGAGGAACCTGGCAAACACCACTTCCAAGCAGGCTATTATGATTAACATCAATGATAAGATTTGCTGATAGTCTGTACCCTGGACATGATGTGGTAAGATTGGCAGTTTACACCTATGGCTTTCCCCCCTAAATCATGAGAGAAACATCAGATAGATCCAAAACACCTGAACAGTACTCCTAAAACCTGCCAAGGTTTTTAAAAATCAAGGAAAGTCTGAGAAAAAATCACAATCCAGAAGAGCCTAAGGAGACATGACAACTAAATGTAATGTGGTTTCCTAGATGGGATCCTGAACAGAATAAGGAAATTTAAGGCAAACACTGAGGAAATCTAAATAAAATATAGCCTTTAGACAATAACAACATATTAACGTCAGCTTATTGGTTGTAGCAAATGAACCATACTAATTAATATAAGGGGTTAACAATAGGAAAAATTGTCTGTGAGGCATATAGAAACTCTCCTTACTCTCTTTGCAACTTTTTTTTTGTAAATCTAAAACTATTCTAAAACAAAATGTGTATAGCAAAGATCTTAAAATATAGATAGAATTTTCTAAGAGGGAGTCACCGGCAATTATGTAATGTAAAAGTCACCTAATATCATACGTGCAGTATAATATTATTTAGCGTTAAAAAGGAAGGAGATTTTGACAGATGCTGTAATATGGATAAAATCTGAAGATATTATGCTAAGTGAAATAAGCCAGTCATTCCTAGAGCAGTCAAATTCACAGAGACAGAAAGTGGAATAGTGGTTGCCAGGTGAGGGGAAGGGAGAATGAGGAATTAGTGTTTAAGGCATACAGCATTTCAGTTTGGGAAGGTGAAGACTTTCTGGAGATGTATAATGGTGAGAGTGTCACAGCAATGTGAATGTACTAAATGCCACAGAAGCATACACTTAAAATGGTTAAAATGCTAAATTTTATGTTATGTGTATTTTACCATGGTAAAAATAGGTGCCTGATGTCAAAATAAATTCATACAAATAAATTCATATGTAGGACTATAAGTTCCTTGAAAGGAGGTATCATAAATTTTAATTTATTTTATTATTTAATAGCTCTTAGTGCCTACAATGGCACCTGAAATGTATTAGGCATTTCAGGGTGGAAACAGCAGGAGGTGATAATAAATATTTAATTAAACGATAGGGAAAAGGTGTGATTTCATAAAGAAACAGAATTTAATGTTACTATCACTATTATTTCATTTGATTATCATAACTTTTAATCAATGTAATGGACATGGGTGGATTCACACCTTGGGAGAGTAGAATATTAATAGGTGTATGTATTTCCCTTTTAAAATTATATTGGCAAGCATTAGAGGGGCTTTTTAAAAAGTTGACCTTGAAAATTCTTAAAAGAGAAAATGTACTTTCTGTGCATCTGGGGACTTAAAATTTACAAATATTTAACTTAAGTGTTGCCTTAAGCCAGGGCAATTCAAGCAAGTGCTTTTTCCCATGATAGAGAAATCTGAAATTCTTACATGCTCTTGTTACTATGTATTTTGTGGAAACATGAACTATAAGTTTTAAAAATCAACAGGTCATATTCAGGGACTTTTTTTTTTTTAATGTCTGTCCTCTAAGCTTAAGTGCTTATTCTCTATTTGGACTACAATATCCCTGGAAGATGCCTCCACTATCCACTGCATCTGTACTGTCATTCAACTATAATTTACAGTAGACACTACGTGGAGCTCTCTGCATATTTTTCCAGAGGGCCTTCCCTTGCAAAACCAAAGTCACTGGGATATAATCATCCATAGCTTTCCTCATTTTGTGTGAAGTTGTAAAGTCAACTTTTACAGACAGTATTCCCAAATGTCAGATATTTAAAGCACCTTTAGAATTGTTAGCATAGTGACAAGTTGTCCTATATCTTGAGGGTAGCATTTTACTGACCAGTGCTGAGAATGAATAGATAATATTGACAGTAGCTAGAATTAATAAACTCCCCAAATGTTTCATGTTTGATTTTTAAATCTATTTAAAAATATCTAAGGTAATAATTTAACTGATAAAATGGATTGATGAAGTATCATGTGCCAGGCATTATGCTAAATTCATTAAAAGCATTAACTGATTTAATCTCAAAATAACCATACGAATGAAGATTACTATACCAGTTAAATTGATGGGGAAACTGAGAGTTAAGTAATTAAAGTTAAAAATCTTGATCATGATTCATGCAGCCAGTAAGTCAAGAAGCTTGATTCCCTCCTAAGTACCATCTCCAGTAACTGCATGCTTAACTATTTCTAAGGAAGATGCTAAGGATGAAATATGAGTCTCTCAAGGTTCTTTTTATACTTAGGTTTACAGTCAACAGTTAGTTATTGTCTGACATCTGTATGCCATAGACATCTCCAGTATTGTACTTGTAGTTTACTTCTGAATTGAAATTAGAGGCAGAGATTTGTGTTATGCTAAAAGATCAGAAAACTTAATATTAAGACCTAGTGACACCTGTTTCAACATTTTTTAACCATGCCCTACCCCTAGATATCTCATGTTTTCTCCAGTGGAAAAGCTATATCCACAAAAATAATGCAAAGGACAAATAAAGGAGTTGAGAGATTTGCCAAACTGCTCTTTGATGGAAGGATTTGCATCTGCGTAGGTTTGCCCTGAAGATGCTGTAAAGTCACATGATCATTCTCTTCTCCCATTTTCTCCTTTCTCTTTCTTTTTTAAAAGTCTTGTTGATGAGTAATTTCCTTTTTCTCTTTTCTTTCTGGGTGTTTTTTTTCTATACCTTTACTCCCTTATGTACTTTTTTTTTCTTTCTTCCCCATTACCTTTCCCTAGGCTAGTCGTTCTGTTGACTCTTCCCCTCCTCTAGCGGGAAAGGAAACCCACAGAGCTTCGAGTTGGAGCAGTACGACTCAGAAGGAACAATTTAAAAATACACCTTGATATTCTGTTCCTCTTTCCATGTACCATTATTTGACTCTTCTGTGTAACCTATTTCTTCTAAATATTCTTTAAGATCTAAAGTTTAAATGAGTACAAAATTCCATTTTAGTTCCTTCTCATCTCATGTCCTCTTACTTTTTCCAGTGAAAAGTATTGGATATATAGCAATAACACCTATATTTGCCATTGAATCAGAATTTGTATTATTTTCTTGGTTTTTAATAGTTATTGTGCCTTTCTGTTTCTATTTATTAGCCAATGACTAATATTTAGCCATTAGACAGGGCCATTTTAACTCAATAAAATACATCTTAGGTGGTTATTTCTATATAACTCTGCTTTAGCCTGTAGTTTGTCTTTCTCATGTAAAATATTTTTCTAATTTTTTTCATTCTGATATTTTTCATTTCACAAATGATGGTTGTTACTTTTGAAATTGTATAAAAAGACAAAATAGCAAACTGAGTAACCTACAAGTATAACATTTTAAAGGGGCTATGACTGGATATTAAGGGAATAATTACATTTCAGATAAATTTTGGAAACATTTTAAAAAGCATTAGGACATCCTTATTCACATCTACTCAGCAAGATAAACATACATTTATACCTACATACTATATGAAAACACACATACTTACCCAGTGATGTAGCATCCAGATAGTCCTTCAATGAAGGGCTTGATACCCCGGCTCCTGGTGGTATGTCAACAGATAGTCTTCACAACAACCTTCAGGGACCACCTCAGATGCAGAACACCGCTGCCTAAGGTCACCTTTCTCTAAAGTCACGTTCCTGCTCCTGAGTGGCCCATATGACACCGTGACTGGTAGATGTAGGAGAATAAATGTCTGGTCATCTTGACCCAACTCAGGGCAGCTCTGAAAGGTATTCAAGCTTCAAGACAACCTGAGGGGTGAGCTGAGATGTGTTAGGTCTGCACTGCAGCTTGACTTTTTCATCAGCCCAATCCTGCTTCCCATTCCTTTTTTCTACAGGTGTAGATGTGGTGGATCTGCACTGTGGCTTGGCTTCCTCCTCTGACCAATCCTGCTTCCTTCCCCTCCTCTCCACAGGTGTTGATATGAGGGTGCTCCGTCATAAACAGCCTGCATACTCCACACCCACTCAGAGTCTGTTTTCTGGGAAACTGATAAACAATTTCCTAATCCTTTATTCTTTTATATTTAAAATAAGTTAAGTACATGATTTTTTAAAATGTTACTCATACTTTAAAAAATTAAATCTCCCTTAGTTACAATCAATTCTGTGGCCTTCATTATCATCCAAGGTAATTAAAGTGAAGATATATTATATACCCTATAAAAATCAATTATCAAATATGCTTAAATGCACACACACATAAAAACAATTTTACCTATGAGGGTAATAATTCCATGAAAATAAACTCTGGAAATGAATAAAATGGGAAAAAAACCCTACAGTGGATTAAATGTTGCAATCACAATGAAGGCTGTTTTTGCCAACAGAAATTGGAACTACAAGTTATCTCCACTCTTTCAAGGAGGAAAATGGAGGAGTAAAGATGAAATGTGATCTGAACAAAAGAAAAGCAAGTGAAACCCTGATGGCAAGAACTCTGTGACCTATAGTCCGTGACCTTCAGATCCAAATGGGTAGTATACCTTGACACTCTCAGCACGCCTGAAGCAGGCAGCAGCTGTTCCTAAATAAGTGCACTTTGCTACAACACAGAAGATAATATACATTTCTCCTCAGAAGACATTTTCAGAATGAAGTAATTAAAATTGCTTATGTCAGTTAGTGGATCTAGGAATGAAGACAAATAAAGAGAAAATAAAAGCAAGACAAGAGGGGATAAGGTGGGGAGAAGATCTCTCCTCAAAACAAAAAACTAAAACAGTATTTTCTCTGCCATTCAAATGCTTTTCCCAGTTATTATGTGAACAAACGATGGCGTTTCTATAGTAAAATCCATGGACCCTTTTGTATCATCCGTCTTGACCTTTAAGTTCATTTGGGGCACCTAGGTATTTCTAGAGCCACTTGGAATTACAAAATAACAACTGCAACCAAAACAGCTCTTGGAAGAAACATTAAGATATGGTATAACCCTTCAAACATGTTTGCATTTGAAGTCCATGTTTGCCACTGATCCATTCTCATTTCTAATGGTATAGTGGGAATCATGTCAAAATATGTTTTCAGTTCCTGGGGTGTGCATCTAAATAGCACCCCCCAAAAAAATTGGGCTGACTCCCTCTGAGGGATTCTGATTCAAATGATTTTTGGTGTGGCCTAGGATAATTATACACTAGAAATGCAACACTAGAAACTCCAATCTGAAAATACAGACTGGATCATGGATTTTGACAGATGATGACAAATTAGAAATAATTTATTGATTCATCTTATTATTTAGTAGCAAAACTGATATCAGACTAACAATACTGACTAAAGCCATTTTATAATTTTACAGTATTTTCCTTTCTTCCTTCCTTCCTTTCTTTTCTTCCTCCCTCCCTCTCTCCCTCCCACTCTCCCTCCCTCTTTCCCTCCCTTTCTCTTTCTTTCTTTCTTTCTTTTTCTTTCTTTCTTTTTCTTTCTTTCTTTTCTTTCTTTTCTTTC
The DNA here is from genome assembly GCF_059928025.1 of Delphinapterus leucas. NCBI lineage: Eukaryota > Metazoa > Chordata > Mammalia > Artiodactyla > Monodontidae > Delphinapterus > Delphinapterus leucas. The sequence goes on from NC_143132.1 coordinate 39,626,125, forward strand.
CTTTGTGAGTAACACCAAAGGAAACACTCACAAAGACCCATAAAATTGCCAAAGGACAATTTACGGCATCAGTAGTAGCTGCCCTTAAGGCTATCATCTAAGATACCATGAAGGTTCCTAACTTCTTTCTATGAATTTCAATTCTTAAATTACTGAGTCAAAAGCAATAAGCATTTGAACTATTTTTGTAACAATCCCATATTCGTTGTCTTTTTTATTGAAGTATTGTTGATTTACAATATTATATTAGTTTCAGGTATACAACACAGTGATCTGATATTTTTATAGATTACACTCCATTTAAAGTTATTTTTACAGGCTTTTTCTATAAGAAGTTTTCTCTGTTACTCATTCTTTGTGCCTCTTCCTTGATCTGCTTTTTACAATGAGTAGCTGTTTAAATAGCTCAGATGAAAAACATTGGGAAGTGGGTGCTTATGAAGTACTGATTGTATTAGAGGGGAGAATTATAAGGGTTAGTATTTGAATATTTTTTTAATTAAGAGACAGATATATAGAGAAAAAAAGTCCACTCTTGTCTTTCTAACTGGATTTCAATTAGCCACTGTCTTGTTCCATGTTATACTATTCATTTAGAAAAAAAGATTGACTGTACTGTTTATGCTCTGTAAGTATTTGAGTAGGAAAAAAAATGAGGAAGAGAAAGACAGAATCAAGAAAGTCTAATATCAGCTGTGGTAACAAATCTTAGTGGATTGAACAAGACAGGTTTATTAATTTATTTGGGGGAGTGGTTAATACCAAATGTCTATCATAAACAATGGGAGGACTCTTCCCATATCATTTTCATTCAGGGACCCAGCCTGCACTGTGTGGAAGAGACATAAGGTAAATTGCACCCCAGCTCTTAAATGTTTCTGCTCACATTGCACTGGCTAAAGGAATTCATGTAGTCCTGCCTAATTTCAGGGGGCAAGCTTCCTATATGTGCAGAAGAAGGAGAAGCTAAGATCCTTAGTAAAAAATTTAATGTCTACCACAGTTTGATTATTGTTAAATAGAATATGATATTGTGTGCACACACACACAGTTAAATAGATTGATTTTGGTTGGAGATGATCTAAACAACTAAATCCAGTGTCCTGCACATGGGAATTGCACTTGCTCTAGGACTATTTTCTAACAGGAAATTTTAAAATTTGGGGAGCTTTAAGATGATGGAAGAATAAGACGTGGAGATCACCTTCCTCCCCACAAATACATCAGAAATACATCGACATGCGGAACAACTCCTACAGAACACCTACTGAATGCTGGAAGAAGACCTCAGACTTCCCAAAAGGCAAGAAACTCCCCACATACCTGGATAGGGCAAAAGAAAAAAATAAAAAACAGAAACAAAAGAATAGGGATGAGACATACACCTCTGGGAGGGAGCTGTGAAAGAGGAAAAGTTTCCACACATTAGGAAGCCCCTTCACTGGCAGAGGCGGGCTGTGTGTGTGTGTGTGTGTGTGTGTATGTGTGTGTGTGACAGGGGTGATGGTGGGGAAGCTTTGGAGCCACAGAGGAGAGCACAGCAACAGGGGTGCAGAGGGCAAAGTGGAGAGATTCCCACACAGAGGATCGGTGCTGACCAGCATTCACCAGCCTGAGAGGCTTGTCTGCTCACATGCGGGGTGGGCAGGGCTGGGAGCTGAGACTCAGGCTTTGGAGATCAGATTCCAGGGAGAGGACTGGGGTTGGCTGCGTGAACACAGCCTGAAGGGGGCTAGTGCGCCACAGCTAGCCGGGAGGGAGTCCGAGAAAAAGTCTGGAACTGCCTAAAAGGCAAGAGACCATTGTTTTGGGGTGCGCGAGGAGAGGGGATTAAGAGTACTGCCTAAACGAGCTCCAGAGGCGGGCACGAGCCGCGGCTATCAGCGTGGACACCAGAGACGGGAATGAGACGCTAAGGCTGCTGCTGCAGCCACCAAGAAGCCTGCATGCAAGCACAGGTCACTCTCCACACCTCCGCCCCCGAGAGCCAGTGCAACTGCCACTGCGAGGGCCCCATGATCCAGGGACAACTTCCCTGGGAGAACACATGGCACGCCTCAGGCTTGTGCAACGTCAATGCTGCAGGCTTCCCCCACATTCCATACCCCTTCCTCCACAAGGCCTGAGTGAGGCAGAGACCCCTAATCAGCAACTCCTTTAACCCCGTCCTGTCTGGGCAGGAACAGAGGCCCTCAGGGGACCTACAGGCAGAAGCAGGACCAAATCGAAGCTGAACACTAGAAACTGTGTAAACAAAGAAGAGAAAGGGAAATTTTTCCCAGCAGCCTCAGGAGCAGAGGATTAAATCTCCACAATCAACTTGATGTACCCTGCATCTGTGGAATACCTGAATAGACAATGAACGACCCCAAAATTGAGGCAGTGGACTTTGGGAGAAATGATATGTTTTTTTTTTCCTTTTTCTCTTTTTGGGAGTGTGTATGTGTATGCTTCTTTGTATGATTTTTGTCTGTATAGCTTTGCTTTTACAATCTGTCCTAAGGTTCTGTCTGTCCTTTTTCTTTTGTTTGTTTTTGTTTTTCATTTTTTTTTTTTTTGTAGTATAGTTTTTAGCACCAGTTATCATTGGTGGATTTGTTTTTTGTTTGGCTGCTCTCTTCTTTATTTCTTTCTTTCTTTTTTTTATTACTTTTTAATTTTTTAGTTTAATAACTACTTTTTATTTTTTATTTTAATAACTTTCTTTTCTTTCTTTCTTTCTTTTCTTTCTTTCTTTCTTTCTTTCTTTTCTTTCTTTCTTTTTCTCTTTCTCTCTTTCTTTTTTCTCCTTTTTCTTCTGAGCCATGTGGCTGACAGGGTCTTGGTGCTCCAGCTGGGTGTCAGGCCTGTATCTCTAAGGTGGGAGACATGAGTTCAGGACATTAGTCCATGGACATTAGGCTCCATGAAATATCAAACAGTGAAAGCTCTCCCAGAGATCTCAATTTCAACGCTAAGACCCAGCTGCAATCAATGACCAGCAAGCTACAGTGCTGACACCCTATGCCAAACAACTAGCAGGACAGGAACACAACCCCACTCATTAGCACAGAGGCTGCCTACAATCATAATAAGGTCACAGACACCCCAAAACACACCACCGGACATGGTCCTGCACACCAGAAAGACAAGATCCAGCCTCATCCACCAGAACACAGGAACTAGTCCACTTCACCAGGAAGCCTACACAAACCACTGAACCAACCTTAGCCACTGGGAGCAGTCACCAAAATAACTGGAACTACGAACCTTCAGCCTGCAAAAACGAGACCCCCCCAAAATAGTAGGTTAAACAAATGAGAAGACAGAGAAACACACAGCAGGTGAAAGAGTAAGGTAAAAACCCACCAGGACAAACAAATGAAGAGGAAATAGGCAGCCTAACTGAAAAAGAATTTAGAGTAATCATAGTAAAGATGATCCAAATTATTGGAAATAGAATGGAGAAAATACAAGAAATGTTTAACAAGGACCTAGAATAACTAAAGGGCAAACAATGATGAACCACACAATAAATGAAATTAAAAATTCTCTAGAAGGAATCAATAGCAGAATAACAGAGGCAGAAGAACAGATAAGTGACCAGGAAATAAAATAGTGGAAATAACTACTGCAGAGCAGAAAAAAGGAAAAAGAAGGAAAAGAATTGAGGACAGTCTCAGAGACCTCTGGGACAACATTAAATGCACCAACATTTGAATAATAGGGGTCCCAGAAAAACAAGAGAAAAAGAAAGGGAGTGAGAAAATATTTGAAGAGATTATAGTTGAAAACTTCCCTAATATGGGAAAGGAAATTGTTAATCAAGTCCAGAAAGCACAGAGAGTCCATACAGGATAAATCCAAGGAGAAACATGCGAAGAAACATATTAATGAAACTCTCAAAAGTTAAATACAAAGAAAAAATATTAAAAGCAGCAAGGGAAAGCAACAAACAAAATACAAGGGAATTCCCATAAGGTTAACAGCTGATCTTTCAGCAGAAACTCTGCAAGCCAGAAGGGAGTGGCAGGACATATTTAAAATGATGAAGGGGAAAAAACTACAATCAAGAGTACTCTACCCAGCAAGGATCTCATACAGATTCGACAGAGTAATTAAAACTTTTACAGACAAGCAAAAGCTAAGAGAATTCAGCACTAACAAACCAGCTTTACAACAAATGCTAAAGGAACTTTTCTAGGTAAGAAACACAAGAGAAGGAAAAGACCTACAATAACAAACCCAAAACAATTAAGAAAATGGTAATAGGAACATACATATTGGTAATTACTTTAAATGTAAATGGATTAAATGCTCCCACCAAAAGACACAGACTGGCTGAATGAATACAAAAGCAAGACCTCTATATATGCTGTCTACAAGAGACCCACTTCAGACCTAGGGACACATACAGACTGAAAGTGAGGGGATGGAAAAAGATATTCCATGCAAATGGAAATCAAAAGAAAGCTGGAGTAGCAATTCTCACATCACAAAAAATAGACTTTAAAATAAAGACTATTACAAGAGACAAAGAAGGACACTACATAATGATCAAGGGATCAATCCAAGAAGAAGATATAACAACTGTAAATATTTATTCACCTAACATAGGAGCACCTCAATACATAAGGCAAGAAGGAGGGGAGGGGAAGATGGCGGAAGAGTAAGACTCGGAGATCACCTTCCTCCCCACAGATACACCAGAAATACATCTACATGTGAACCAACTCCTACAGAACACCTACTGAATGTTGGCAGAAGACCTCAGACCTCCCAAAAGAAAAGAAACTCCCCACGTACCTGGGTAGGGCAAAAGAAAAAAAGAAAAAACAGAGACAAAAGAATAGGGATGGGACCTGCACCAGTGGGAGGGAGCTGGGAAGGAGGAAAGGTTTCCACACACTAGGAAACCCCTTCGTGGGCGGAGACTGCAGGAGGCGGAGGGGCGAGCTTTGGAGCCGCAGAGGAGAGCACAGCAACAGGGGTGCAGAGGGCAAAGTGGGGAGATTCCCGCACAGATGATTGGTGCCGACCAGCACTCACCAGCCCGAGAGGCTTGTCTGCTCACCCGCCAGGGCAGGCTGGGCTGCGTGCTGAGGCTTGGACTTTGGTCGGAGCACAGGGAGAGGACTGGGGTTGGCTGTGTGAACACAGCCTGAAGGGGTTAGTGCACCATGGCTAGCCGGGAGGGAGTCCGGGAAAAGGCCTGGAGCTGCCGAAGAGGCAAGAGACTTTTTCTTCCCTCTTTGTTTCCTGGTGCGCAAGGAGAGGGGATTAAGAGCGCTGCTTAAAGGAACTCCAGAGACGGGCGTGAGCTGCGGCTAAAAGCGCGGACCCCAGAGACGGCGGCAGACGCGAAGGCTGCTGTTGCCGCCACCAAGGGGCCTGTGTGCAAGCACAGGTCACTATCCACACCCCTCTTCTGGGGAGCCCGTGCAGCCCGCCTCTGCCAGGTTCCCAGGATCCACAGACAACTTCCCCGGGAGAATACACGGCGGGCCTCAGGCTGGTGCAATATCACGCCAGCCTCTGCCACCGCAGGCTCGCCCCGCATCCGTGCCCCTCCCTCCCCCGGCCTGAGTGAGCCAGAGCCCCCGAATCAGCTGCTCCTTTAACCCCGTCCTGTCTGAGCAAAAAACAGACGCCCTCCAGCGACCTACACGCAGAGGTGGGACCAAATCCAAAGCTGAGCCCCTGGGAGCTGTGAGAACAAAGAAGAGAAAGGGAAATCTCTCCCAGCAGCCTCAGAAGCAGCGGATTAAAGCTCTACAATCAACTTGATGTACCCTGCATCTGTGGAATACATGAATAGACAATGAATCACCCCAAATTGAGGAGGTGGACTTTGAGAGCAACATTTATGATTTTTTTCCCCTTTTCCTCTTTTGGTGAGTGGGTATGTGTATGATTCTGTGTGAGATTTTGTCTGTATAGCTTTGCTTCCACCATTTGTCTTAGGGGTCTATCCGTCCTTTTTTTTTTTTTTTTAATATTTTTTAATTTAATAACCTTATTATATTTTACTTTGTTTTATTTTACATAATGTTCTTTCTTTTTTTCCTTCCTTCCCTCCTTCCTTCCTTCCTTCCTCCCACCGTCCCTCCCTCACTCCCTCCCTCCTTTCTTTCTTTCCTTCTTTCCTTCTTTTCTTCTTTCTTTCCTTTTTTTTCTTTCTTTCTTCCTTCCTTCCCTCCTTTCTTTCTTTCTTTCTTTCTTTCTTCCTACTTCTACTAATTCTTTATCTCTAATTTTTCTCCCTTTTATTCTGAGCCGTGTGGATGAAAGGCTCTTGGTGCTCCAACCAGGAGTCAGTGCTGTGCCTCTGAGGTGGGAGAGGCAACTTCAGGACACTGGTCCACAAGAGACCTCCCAGCTCCACATAATATAAAATGGTGAAAATCTCCCAGAGATCTCCATCTCAACTCCAGCACCCAGCTTCACTCAATGACCAGCAAGCTACAGTGCTGGACACCCTATGCCAAACAACTAGCAAAACAGGAACACAACACCACCCATTAGAAGAGAGGCTGCCTAAAATGATAATAAGTCCACAGACACCCCAAAACACACCACCAGACGTGGACCTGCCCACCAGAGAGACAAGATCCAGCCTCATCCACCAGGGCACAAGCACTAGTCCCATCCACCAGGAAGCCTACACAACCCACTGAACCAACCTTAGCCACTAGGGACAGACATCAAAAACAACGGGTACTACGAACCTGCAGACTGCAAAAAGGAGATGCCAAACACAGTAAGACAAGCAAAATAAGAAGACAGAAAAACACACAGCAGATGAAGGAGCAAGATAAAAACACACCAGACCTAACAAATGAAGAGAAAATAGGCAGCCTAACTGAAAAAGAATTCAGAATAATGATAGTAAAAATGATCCAAAATCTTGGAAATAGAATAGACAAAATGCAAGAAACATTTAACAAGGACCTAGAAGAACTAAAGATGAAACAAACAATGATGAACAACACAATGAATGAAATGAAAAAGACTCTAGATGGGATCAATAGCAGAATAACTAAGGCAGAAGAACGGATAAGTGACCTGGAAGATAAAATAGTGGAAATAACTACTGCAGAGCAGAATAAAGAAAAAAGAATGAAAAGAACTGAGGGCAATCTCAGAGACATCTGGGACAACATTAAATGCACCAACATTCGAATTATAGGGGTTCCAGAAGAAGAAGAGAAAAAGAAAGAGACTGAGAAAATATTTGAAGAGATTATAGTTGAAAACGTCCCTAATATGGGAAAGGAAATAGTTAATCAAGTCCAGGAAGCACAGAGAGCCCCATACAGGAAAAATTCAAGGAGAAATACGCCAAGACACATATTAATCAAACTGTCAAAAATTAAATACAAAGAAAGCATATTAAAAGCTGCAAGGGAAAAACAACAAAAAACACACAAGGGAATCCCCATAAGGTTAACAGCTGATCTCTCAGCAGAAACTCTGCAAGCCAGAAGGGACTGGCAGGACATATTTAAAGTGATGAAGGAGAAGAACCTGCAACCAAGATTACTCTATCCAGCAAGGATCTCATTCACATTTGATGGAGAAATTAAAACCTTTACAGACAAGCAAAAGCTGAGAGAGTTCAGCACCACCAAACCAGCTTAACAACAAATGTTAACGGAACTTCTCTAGGCAAGAAACACAAGAGAAGGAAAAGACCTATAATAACGAACCCAAAATAATTTAGAAAATGGGAATAGGAACATACATATCGATAATTACCTTAAATGTAAATGGACTAAATGCTCCCACCAAAAGACACAGATTTGCTGAATGGATACATAAACAAGACCCATATATATGCTGTCTACAAGAGGCCCACTTCAGACCTAGAGACACATACAGACTGAAGGTGAGGGGATGAAAAAAGATATTCCATGCAAATGGAAACCAAAAGAGTAGCAATTCTCATATCAGACAAAATAGACTTTAAAATAAAGACTATTAGAAGAGACAAAGAAGGACACTACATAATGATCAAGGTATCGATCCAAGAAGAAGATATAACAATTGTAAATATTTATGCACCCAACATAGGAGCACCTCAATACATAAGGCAAATACTAACAGCCATAAAAGGGGAAATCAACAGTAACACATTCATAGTAGGGGACTTTAACAACCCACTTTCATCAATGGACAAATCATCCAAAATGAAAATAAATAAGGAAACACAAGCTTTAAATGATACATTAAACAAGATGGACTTAATTGATATTTATAGGACACTCCATCCAAAAACAACAGAATACACATTTTTCTCAAGTGCTCATGGAACATTCTCCAGGATAGATCATATCGTGGGTCACAAATCAAGCCTTGGTAAATTTAAGAAATTTGAAATTGTATCAATATCTTTTCCGACCACAACGCCATGAGACTAGATATCAATTACAGGAAAAGATCTGTAAAAAATACAAACACATGGAGGCTAAACAATACACTACTTAATAACGAAGTGATTACTGAAGAAATCAAAGAGGAAATAAAAAAAAAACAACCTAGAAACATATGACAGTGGAGACACGACGACCCAAAACCTATGGGATGCAGCAAAAGCAGTTCTAAGAGGGAATTTTATAACAATACAAGCCCACCTTAAGAAACAGGAAACATCTCGAATAAACAACCTAACCTTGCACCTAAAGCAATTAGAGAAAGAAGAACAAAAAAAAACCAAACTTAGCAGAAGGAAAGAAATCATTAAAATCAGAGCAGAAATAAATGAAAAAGAAATGAAGGAAACAATAGCAAAGATCAATAAAACTAAAAGCTGGTTCTTTGAGAAGATAAACAAAATAGATAAACCATTAGCCAGACTCATCAAGAAAAAAAGGGAGAAGACTCAAATCAATAGAATTCGAAATGAAAAAGGAGAAGTAACAACTGACACTGCAGAAATACAAAAGATCATGAGAGATTACTACAAGCAACTCTATGCCAATAAAATGGACAACCTGGAAGAGATGGACAAATTCTTAGAAATGCACAACCTGCCAAGACTGAATCAGGAAGAAATAGAAAATATGAACAGACCAATCACAAGCACTGAAATTGAAACTGTGATTAAAAATCTTCCAAGAAACAAAAGCCCAGGACCAGATGGCTTCACAGGCAAATTCTATCAAACATTTAGAGAAGAGCTAACACCTATCCTTCTCAAACTCTTCCAAAATATAGCAGAGGGAGGAACACTCCCAAGTTCATTCTATGAGGCCACCATCACCTTGATACCAAAACCAGATAAGGATGTCACAAAGAAAGAAAACTACAGGCCAATATCCCTGATGAACATAGATGCAAAAATCCTCAACAAAATACTAGCAAACAGAATCCAACAGCACATTAAAAGGATCATACACCATGATCAAGTGGGATTTATTCCAGGAATGCAAGAATTCTTCAATATACACAAATCAATCAATGTGATAAACCATATTAAGGAATTGAAGGAGAAAAACCATATGATCATCTCAATAGATGCAGAGAAAGCTTTTGACAAAATTCAACACCCATTTATGATAAAAACCCTGCAGAAAGTAGGCATAGAGGGAACTTTCCTCAACATAATAAAGGCCATATATGACAAACCCACAGCCAACATCATCCTCAATGGTGAAAAACTGAAAGCATTTCCACTAAGATCAGGAACAAGATAAGGTTGCCCACCCTCACCAGTCTTATTCAATACAGTTTTGGAAGTTTTAGTCACAGCAATCAGAGAAGAAAAGGAAATAAAAGGAATCCAAATTGGAAAGGAAGAAGTAAAGCTGTCACTGCAGATGACATGATACTATACATAGAGAATCCTAAAGATGCTACCAGAAAACTACTAGAGCTAATCAATGAATTTGGTAAAGTTGCAAGATACAAAATTAATGCACAGAAATCTCTTGCATTCCTATACACTAATGATGAAAAATCTGAAAGTGAAATCAAGAAAACACTCCCATTTACCATTGCAAGAAAAAAAATAAAATATCTAGGAATAAACCTATCTAAGGAGACAAAAGAGCTGTATGCAGAAAATTATAAGACACTGATGAAAGAAATTAAAGATGATACAAATAGATGGAGAGATATACCATGTTCTTGGATTGGAAGAATTAACATTGTGAAAATGACTCTACTACCCAAAGCAATCTACAGATTCAATGCAATCCCTATCAAACTACCACTGGCATTTTTCACAGAACTAGAACAAAAAATTTCACAATTTGTATGGAAACACAAAACACCCCGAATAGCCAAAGTAATCTTGAGAGCGAAAAACGGAGCTGAAGAAATCAGGCTCCCTGACTTCAGACTATACTACAAAGCTACAATAATCAAGACAGTATGGTACTGGAACAAAAAAACAGAAATATAGATCAATGGAACAGGATAGAAAGCCCAGAGAGAAACCCACACACATATTGTCACCTTATCTTTCATAAAAGAGGCAGGCATGTACAGTGGAGAAAGGACAGCCTCTTCAATAAGTGGTGCTGAGAAAACTGGACAGGTACACGTACAAGAATGAAATTAGAACACTCCCTAACACCATACACAAAAATAAACTCAAAATGGATTAAAGACCTAAATGTAAGGCCAGACACTATCAAACTCTCAGAGGAAAACATAGGCAGAACATCTATGACATAAATCACAGCGAGATCCTTTTTGATCCACCTCCCTGAGAGATGGAAATAAAAACAAAAGTAAACACATGGGATCTAATGAAACTTAAAAGCTTTTGCACAGCAAAGCAAACCATAAACAAGACATAAAGACAACACTCAGAACGGGAGAAAATATTTGCAAATGAAACAACTGACTAAGTATTAATCTCCAAAATTTACAAGCAGCTCATGCTGCTCAATATTAAAAAAAAAAAAAACAACCTAATCCAAAAACCGGCAGAAGACCTAAATAGACATTTCTCCAAAGAAGATATAAATATTGCCAACAAACACATGAAAGAATGGTCATCATCACTAATCATTAGAGAAATGCATATCAAAACTACAATGAGGTATCACCTCACACCAGTCAGATGGCCATCATCAAAAAATCTACAAACAATAAATGGTGGAGAGGGTGTGGAGAAAGGGGAACACTCTTGCACTGTTGGTGGGAATGTAAATTGATACAGCTACTATGGAGAACAGTATGGAGGTTCCTTAAAAAACTAAAAGTAAAACTAGCATACGACCCAGCAATCCCACTACTGGGCCTATACCCTGAGAAAACCATAATTCAAAAAGAGTCATGTACCACAGTGTTCATTGCAGCTCTATTTACAATAGCCAGGACATGGAATCAACCTAAGTGTCCATCGACAGATGAGTGGATAGAGAAGATTTGGCACATATATACAGTGGAATATCACTCAGCCATAAAGAGAAATGAAATTGAGTTATTTGTAGTGAGGCGGATGGACCTAGTGTCTGTCATACAGAGTGAAGTCAGAAAGAGAAAAACAAATACTATATGCTAACGCATATATATGTAATCTAAAAAAAAAAAAAAGTTGTTCTGAAGAACCTAGGGGTGGAACAGGAAAAAGACACAGACGTAGAAAATGAACTTGAGGACAAGGGGAGAGAGAAGGATATGCTGGGACCAAGTGAAAGAGTGGCATGGGCTTATATGTACTACCAAATATAAAATAGATAGCTAGTGGGAAGCAGCTGCATAGCACAGGTGACCAGCTTGGTTCTTTGTGACCACCTAGGGTGGTGGGATAGAGAGGGTGGGAGGGAGATGCAAGAGGGAGGAGATATGGGGATATATGTACATGTATAGCTGATTCACTTTGTTTTAAAGCAGAAACTAACACACAATTTAAAGTAATTATACTCCAATAAAGATGTTAACAAAAAAATAAAAATAAAACTATGTGTTTTATTTTTCTGTGAAGATAAAAAACAAAACCAGAAACAAAACATGACTGTAAAAGAGATGAGGGAGGAGTGACTTGAGTTAATCATGCTAATATATTTTGATAGTGACTTTTATAAAAGGATCTTTGCAGCCTTTTTTTTATCTTAAATCAAAAGTGAGTGTGAGTGTGAATATATATATTTGAAGAGATTCAGTCTAATAGTTGCAGTCCTACAACTCTCTCCTTTAATACAAATTGCAATTTTGTATCTCTTTAGCAGTGAAAATATTTTTTTTCAATATTGCTATTAACATTCTCCAAATATTTAGTAATGTGTTTCTGCAATATTTAAAAATTTGTTATTTGGAAATATATCTATATTTAAACTTTTACTGTGATGAAGTTAATCTACAATATATTGTTTAGTTAGGGCTTACAATGTTAATAGAATGGATAAAATGGAATCTGAAGAAATATAATTGTTAACAAGGAAGCAGAGAATTCTGTAAAATTTTAGATAATTGACGGAATCAAATGGCTGGTTCAAGTAATCTGGCATGCCAAACCATCATTCCTGGAATCTAATCTCAAGTTTAATTATTTCAAGAGTAAGTCTTTATATTTTAAAAATCAGTGTGTTTACTCCTCAGCTCTAGGGTTTAGTGGTGTGGAGAAAAGCTTTTATAATTTAGCAAAAATAGATGTAGACTGGGTTAAGTTAATAAAATATTCCAAAGAGTATGACTACAAAGTAAAAAATGTTAGTAAGATCTTTTTAGGATCAAATTTATTTTTAATTATTCCAGATATGAATACTAAATCATAGATTTCAGACAGTAAAATGTAAACTCACCAATCTTATTCACATAGTGTTCTTTGCTAAGTGACAAAAATATGAGTAGCAATATCTAGATCTTAAAAGACATAACAGTGAAAAGAAAAAAATCTTCACAGCAGTTTTCCTTTATATTATCTATATCTTAAAAAAATAGGAATAAAAAAATAATAGGAATTATACATTCAGAGTACAGACCCTAAACTTTGAGTAATGATCATTTCTTGGTAATCTCATCTATGTTTATTTCAGTGAAGCAATCATAAAAGAAAATTTGGTGTTTTTGTGACAAGCATCTCAAAATCCATCCACATTTTCCTGAAGTCAAGAAGAAAATGTGACTAGGAGAAAACCCACTCTGAGCAAATAAGTTTTCTGAATCAATTTGATGGTAGCTATGTCTGGTGTGTTAGATAATTTATATGCTAACACCAAACATTCCCAAGCTTTCAAGTATTTCAGAATGCTGAAACAATCCACTTTTTTTTCTCCTGCAACCCACTCTCCCCCTAATGCTGACTTTAAGATTTTGAAATCCTGTCCTTTCTTCTGAGCATCTGGCATAAATCTCCATCAGACACGAAGAAGGAGGAGCAAATTCTGTGGTCTGCATGAGAACAGCCCGACAGCTGCCAGTTTAATCCCTTGATGTTGCAAAAATTCCTTCAAGGAGGGAATCCCACTTAACATGCAAACAGTAAATCCTGATACATTTGGTTTCTTTCCATTTTAGTGATATTAATTAGAATGAAACAAAACAGTATTCATTTTTAATCTTTTTTTTTGAAAAACATTTAAAATTCTAGAAAAGAAATTTTGTTATGTCAGCATCTAGATGACTCAGATTTACATAGTAAGTTTAAAATTATATTGCACATTTACAGAATGTCACCATCTGACATCTTGATAAGTGTGACAATACTATACTGCAATAGTTTGGTAAAAAAAACTTTGAGGACTTGAATGTAGGATAAGGATAGGAAAAAAGAAGAGGTTCCATGGGTAGACCTAGATAATTTTTATGCTTTTATATTTGTGCTTTTATTTTTTCTTGAAGTATCCCATAGCTTTCACCAGATAATCCTCACCCCAGGGGTCACTGGTCTGGTCCATCCTTGTGATTCTGGGTAGAACCACATTTACTAGAAACCTTCTAAGCTTTGCTCCCCAAAGTTGTAGCTGTTTGTCCTTCATGACACATTCCCTGACTCCAGTCTTCTTTTGGGAATGCCTTCTCCCAACTCACAAGCCTTGGAACCAAAGAGATAGTATTAAATGGAGACTTCCAGAGAAAAAGTCAAATACCGTTCCCCATTTATTCTTCTGGCATTCACTCCAAAACCATGGCGGAATTAGTTTACTCCCCTCTGTGGTCAGTACCCCTGGGTACATTGGCCATCATCCAAATTAGAGCTGAGCCTGCTCTGAAATCACTGTCTGTGTCTTAGCTGGGAAAAAAAAAACTTGGAAGAATTGACCATTTCTAGCTCCCTCTTTGTGTTTTTAATCTTTAAGGGGAATTGTAATTATGTGTCAGTTTAACCCAAGACATCAGAGACGATCTTGGGACAATTAGAATCTCATTAAAATCACTATCGGGTGCAACCCTTTATTTACAAGCCTCATTTTTTTAAATTGCTGTATGAATTTAATTTTATTTTCTCAAGATACATCAAGTGAGTTTAGGAGTGAAGAATAAAATGGATAAATAAATACATAGGTAGGTAGATATAATATGCTAAATAGAAAATAAAGAGCAAAACACATCATTCATATATGAAAACGTAGAATCAAATTAGCGAACAATGTAACCACATGTCAAGATATTCCTTCGAAAAACAAATTAATGTTTTCATAAATGTAGATTAGCAAAAGTAATCTGTATGTAATATTTTAAATTAGGTTATTTGGTTGCTTGTTCAATGGAAATAAATGGGTCTGTGCGGGCCTAGAACATATGTAGAAAAACTTAGTGTGAAAAATAAGAGGTTATATATTGCCTAATATCATGAATAATTTTGAAGTCAATTAAAGCATTCCAGTAGGTTTGTTTTTCTTAAAAATGAACACATGAGGAAGTTACCAACAATGCCATAAACTTGTTTGAAGCAGCAACTGAACTGTAGCTACATTCTCCAATAGTTGCCACCAGTTGGAATACAAGCCTCATTCTTACTTTACATTCTTTGCAGCCTGTTTCAGAGTAATAATAGCTAACACACATATTTACCGTCATTGGGTGCTCTTCTAAGTGCTTTACAAATATTAATTCATTGTGTTAAGCACTATGGACACCTTCTCAGGCTTCTCTGATGGCCTCCCTCCCACAAAGTCCTCCCTTTGCTAGGTCTCTTCTCTACTTTCAGAGTCAGATGAACCTCTCCACAGGTTTCCTTGAGAAAATACCAAGGGCTGGATGACAACCTCAAATTGCATGAGAACCAGCTCTACATTGAGGTAAAAACTTTGACTGATGGGAACATAGATAAGGAGTCATGAGGATAACTCCTTTCTCTTTCTCCCTTCTTTCTCTTTCCTGTGGCTGTTCCTCATTATATCTCTTCCAGGTAATTTCCATGTACATAATAAACATGTCTACCAAGAGACCTGCTTTATCTCTAGGTGGCTTGCTGTGAAATAGAACCCAGATTGATAAACATTATATAGCATAATTTTACCTACTTTGTTAACAACTGTTTCCTTTTTCTCTCACTCTTACCACCCTAGGGTGGAAACACAAAAATAAAAGGTTATCCTCTTAAATCTTCCCTCCTGCTCCATTTTCTAGAAGGCCTAGACTAAGGTGATCATTTAATTTTCATAAAAATCCTGTGAGGTAAGTACTATGAGTTTGCCCATTGTACAGATAAGAAAACTGAAGCATAATGGGATTTTAAGTAACTGATACAAGTTAGCACATCTAGTAAAGAGCAGGCCAGGATAACAATACAGGCAGTTTGGGTCCAGAGCGCATGCTCTTAAATCAATGCTGTATGATGTTGTCTGGATCGAGAATGCAGTTTGGAGCCAAATCCGTATGTCAACTTCATCTCCATAAACACAAAGAATTATTAGTAAAATTTAAAAGAAAAATTGGAGATAGTTGTCTCGGATCCTGGAAAATGCCACAGAAGAGATGAGAATTGACAATCCTACCGTGTCAGTTAGATCTGCTATCTAATTGAAATATCTTTGCCAAGGGGTGTCTGCTAGCTCATTGCTTCTGTTGATATATAGCAGGGTAGAGGGTTTTTTAGTACTATCAGTTCCAGAATATTCTAGAATTACCAGAAAGCCCCGCCAGTAAGTATACTCTGGATTACCATACTATTCTTTTAAATAAACTTCTGGAAGAAATCCTAACATATATCTCTTCCTCTGTATACCCCTCATGTAATAACTTATTTCTATTTAATCTTAATTAATAAATCCATCCATAATTTAAGACTAAGCATTTATTAGTGACTGTTCCCATCAGTTTTTTGTTATATATCTTTTTATACAGAAACTTCCCTTTTCAAAGTCAAACCTAATGAATCCTCAAATTAATGTAGCAGTGCAGACTTCTACCAGCCAAACCTAAAAAGCAGTTGTAATAAAATTATAAAACAGGACACTCAATACCTGTCTGGGAAAATATAAAATTAATATTTGCTGACTGTGGTTTAGAACTTGAAATGTTAACATAAAAAAGTGGGGAAATCTAAACATTTGTTCCTAGTAAAATTTTTTCACTTATATACAATAATAAATCTGACAGCCTACTTGTTATTGCAGAATGGACTATGGTCTGCTTCAAGTACATACAAACCATTCCATTCATTCCAAAAAATCAATTATAGTTCTTCCAGGAAATTGTGCAGGAGTTTCAAAATCCAGCTGAATTCTTTGGAAGTTCAAACCCCAAACTCCATGTTCTTCATGCCCATAAACTAAATATTATTTTTTGAATCCTTAATCCTATACGTCCCACATTCACATCGTCAGATTTTACCATTTCCTCCTTTATCACATTTTCTCAGCTTTAACATTTCTTTTCCATTCTCAGAGCTGGGACACACTCATTTTCAGGTTGTGATTCAACCAGTATGGTCTGGACTCTGTGATTGCAATATTGCATCCCACAGATTTAGGGAGGAGCATTTCCCTAAGTTAATCTGTGAATTGAACCCCCTGCCCCAAGCTGTGATACAGTTCATAGTCCCTCACAAACCCAGTTCTCCATTTGATCAAGAATATCTCTTCATATACAGCTGGCTTCAAATTTTTAAGTCACTTCCATGTGTTCTCCTTCCCATGTACAACCTTTAACACTATTCTTCTGTTGATCTTCACAGCCTGTCACACCAATCTTTCAATTAAGTGTGAAGTCCATAGACAGAGTGATGTTGAATTCATCTGTATATTTCTCTTTTGGATATTATGTTGGGTTTTCTCTAGGTATACTTGACTTTTTTTATCCATCCAACCAAATCTCAATAAGCATAATGTAATAGTCATGATTCTCCAAAGAAAGAGATATATATACATATACACTCATATATATCCTATTGTATCCTGTGTATGTGTGTGTGTATATATATATATATATACCATGTGTGTTTATATCCTATGTATGTATATGTATGTATGTACCATACATACACACATGCACACACACAAAGAGATTTATTTATTATAAAGAACTGGCTTGATTATGGAGACTGGTGAGTCCCAAAACTGCATTGTAGACTACCCAGAAGAGCCAATGATGCAGATGAAGTTCAAGGCAGTGTGGCAGTTTTCTGGAGAGTTCCCCTTGCTCAGGGAGGCTGTAGTCTTTTTTTTTAAATTCAGACTTTCAACTGATGAGGTGAGGCCCACCTGCAGTATGGAGAGCAATCTGCTTACCCCAAATTCACCAATGTAAATGTTAATATCATCCAAAAACACCCTCCAAGTTGATACATAAAATTAACAATCCCACACAATAACTGTGCCTTTTATTGCACTTATATTTTTTCCCCAGGTCACAATAGCCAGCACCCACATTCTGTTTAACAGTAGATAGTTTACGACTTAGGTGACAAGCTCACATTATGTGTTGCTGATGTCTTAGAAATAAATTAGGCTGGCAAAGATAATTTTGCATGGCATAAATAAAAATATAATGGGTAATAAAAATTGATTTTTATGAGCTTTGTTTTTATGCTATATCCTTAGAAATTATTAGGACTCACAAATAGGTTACAAAAGCAAATTTTAATTTCCGAGCTCTATATCACATTTAAAAAATAACTTTTTGGTAACTTGCAATATAAGGTAGAGGCGAAGCTCACACTGAAGTCAGACTGCTCGGGATTTAAATCCTGGTTCTTTCCATTAGAAGCTGTGTTACTCTAGGTAAGGCACTTAATCTCTCTGTTCCTCAATTTACTCACTTATACAATAATATTAATAGAATCTTCTTTATAGGCTGTGCTATTGTCTAAATGTTTATGTCCCCTCAAAATTCATGGTTGAAACCCTAAACCCCAACGTCTGATATTTGGAAGTGGGGCATTTGGGAAGTAATTAGGGTAAGATTAGGTCCTGAGGATGAGACCCTCACAATGAGATTAATGTCCTTTCTTGATGAGACAGATCTCTTTCTTGGTTTTCCATGTGAGGAAACCAGGAAGAAGACTTTCACCAGAACTTGACCATATTGACACCCTGGCCTTGGACTCAGCCTCCAGAACTGTGAGAAATAAATATTTGTTATTTAACCTACCCAGGCTATCTTATTGTTATAACAGCCCAAACTAACTAAGATTGGCCACTCAGAAAATTAAATGTAAAATCCTTATAAGGATACTTGGCTCTTATTAAGTGTTATGCATATTTGTTAAACTGAAAAAAAAGGAAAGAAAATAATTGTCCTGCATTAAGCAGAGGTTTTCTCCCCTGCTATGAATTGACTCTGGAGAAGTACAAAATCAGCATGACTATCTTAGCTAATAAAATCTTCACATTCACTTAAACACTTTATGGAAGTCAAAACAATGATCTTTAAAGTGTCTGCATGAGATATTTTCTTAGGTGGTTAGATTTGTTTGTGTGAGAAAGTTAATACTAGCTCACTCTAGTGGAGAAATAAGTTGTCTGTGTCTTTAAGACACTCTAATCACAAGCAGATGAGCAGACAGTTTAATCTTTTTGGTAAGGAAAGGGCAAGTTTGGTGAAGTAGGCCGGTGAAGTATTTGGCATTGTAGACACTAAATAATTTATTAACCAGTTTTCCTTTTCCAGTTTTCATTCACTGGATGTCATGATACATAAACCCATGTGCATGGAAAATATCCCTGAGAGAGAGGTGGCAGAAAAGTTGGGTAATGTCTTCTTTTGCTGTATTTGTTACAGTATAAATTATAATATCCAATCTCTAATCCATTAAAGAACATACTTGCCATTTTTTTATGCTCTAGGGCAGATAATAAATCATGCCATGATCAAATATTAATACTAATAATTATATCAGGCTGCCCTAAGGACTTTGAGATGTTTCAAAAGTTTGAAAATATTTTTTTCTAGATTTCTAATATCAAATGTAATCTCTAAAGAGCTCCTACAGAAAAATCATATCTACTGTGCTGGGTCAAAAGACAAGAGAGCACATATCAACCTCCTTAGACTTAGGTGGGCAAGCACAAGTTGACTGACCGAGGAGATTTATATGGCTTCTGTACTACAGTTGCATTCAACCTCTGCTTGATCAGCAATAGATGCTGATGTCCGTTTCTAATTGCTGACTGACTCTCCAGCTCTTGTACTATAAAAGATTGGGTCACAATGACCCAGAAGAGTAAAAACCTGACAGTGAGGTAGCTCAGCATTTCCACACAAATGTATCCTCTCATGTTTATGGCAGACTTGGGGTCTGAGTCCATACCAAGTAGAGCATACAGGGGTGTCTCAACACACAGAAACAGGAAAAAAGATCATGAGAGCATGGCATTAACTGTAGTGGGGAAAATATGTAAAGAAGCTATGCTCCCATGCCCACTCGAGTCAAATATAAGAGATTGATCTAACCCCCAGCATGCTCCTAGCCAAACATCACGTGTTCACGGAAATGTGAGGATAGTTCGAGAAACAGAGAACGGAAATGATCCTACTCTTTCCTTACTATTGAGAGAAATTTTCAACACAATTTTCACATTGATTTATAATAGTTTAATATATATTTGATATTACTCTTTTAACCTATGTGTTGCAAATGTAGGCTTACAGAATTTCTACCTTGTGTTGGGAACATTAAGGTGTTAAATGTATTTTCATTTTATGTTTAATTTGTGGTTAAGAGGCTTTCTCTACACCAAGATTGCAGATTATATACCCAGGATTTTGCAGATACCTGGTTTCATACTGTACATTTAAATCTATTACTTATTTTGTGTAAGTAGTGAAGAAATGTCCATACTTATTTTTAACACTGTTTATGTAATGATCCAATTAGTCTTTACTAATTTTAAATGACGTTTATGACACTAAATTTCCATTATACTTGAGTCTAATCTAGTCCATTTAGATCTATGACCTATTGATCTATGTCCATACTATGCTTTAATCTATGAAACATTATAGTACAATTACTGTTAGTAAAGTATGTCTTTATATTTTTCTATTATTTCCCTGTTTCCTTATGTTTATCCCTACAGATGTCCTTTAGAGTCATTTTTTTCATGTTAAAAAAATACATTAAGAATTTGACCAGGATTGATTGCATAGCACTAATAGATTAACTTAGGAAAGTTGACAAATTTCAGTATTTTCCTATTCTAGAACAAAATATATTTTCTCTGTCTAGTAATCTTCTGTTCTATAATAGTTTTCAGAGTTTTAATTGTATTTATTCTATATTGTTCTATCGTGCTTTGTGTTGGAAATATTCCTAGGTTTCCCTTTACCTTTTTTGTAAAATTTTGATTGTGTTTATAGATAGGAAAACTACTAAGTTTATTTCTGGAAACATTTAAGTGAATTTCTTAATAATAAAAAGAATCTTCATAGATTTATAAAAGAAAATCTCTGTATACTATAGATACTTTATTTACTCTTTGAATAATGCCTGAGGAGCATATACAAAAAGAGTTCTCAGACTCACTGAGATATTTCCAAATTCCTTCAGCACTTAGAGGTCCATAGGTTTGTGAGCAACTGGATCATATGACTGTTTAAATTCATTCTTCCTGGATGAGTCTGTATTTCACATTGACATGAGTCTTTCTTTTTTAATAAAGACCATTAAAACACAATTTATGTCATAGAATTTGAGAGCTATATAAAGCTACAGACATTATGAAGTCCAATCCATTACATATTTTGCATACATCAATATACTGAAGTCTTTAAAAATATTTGCCTTTTTCCATTTTTTTAAAATGAAATACAATCATCATCATTCCATTGTTCCAATTACTGGGCTTCAGTTGATTGTGTTAAAACATGTTCAGTTGAGCAGGTGGCCAGGGACCAACTAGAGTAGTGGCCCTTATTTTACAAAAACTATAAAACTGATACCAACTGATTCTGTTGGTGCCTGCAAGGCAGTTCGTTTCTTCAACAGTAAATCTGAGTCTCTGTGTTCTCTAAGGTTGGGCAGAGCCTGGGAGAACTGTTTATCAATGTCAAAGAAAAGATTACTTGGAGAGGCCTGGATAACAGACTGACCATCCATGCATGATTCAGCAAATTTCCTCTACCAAGCTTCCCAGTAGCAAAAATCATAAATCCACCTTGTTTAGGAAACATATGGATCATTATTTTTTATATCTGTCAAACCATGAATAGGTCAATCCCTATAGGTTCATAGTCAAGAAACAAGTCAGATACTAAAGATGAGAACTAATCCCTAGGCAACTGGTCAGAAACTAGGAGAGAAGACTCATGTTTTTGATAGGCTCCTTAACAGGATATATTATTCAAGTACATTAAAAAAATAGGCATATATGTCAAAACATCAGCTGAAGAAGACTAAACTTCCTTGCAGAAGTTCCTTTTAACTGAAAAAGGTTTATTTTCTCTTGTCAGCTGTTTGAATGGCAAAAGTCTACTAAGGTAGTTTTCTCTTATTCTTGTCTATTCTTGCAGAATAGCTTTCTCTTAAAGACTTGTTTAACCTACAATGAGAATCACCTAGGGTTAAAGTTAACTATGTTTTTCATGTTATTAATGAAGTATGGTGAAGCTACTGTTAGCACCATCTACTCAGTCACTCAAGCTCCCCAGTTCCCCTTAAAAGTGGATTTCTAATCACTTCAGTCATTTTCTGTTGGCCAAAATAATAAAGCAAAAATCTGCATATACTAGGCTCTCCATTTTCTGGCGACTGCCTTATTCTAGCCCAACACCTGCCTGAGGTGCGGCAGTTGTGTTGACTGAGTGGCAGGGAAAAAACATGGATATTTCAAGGAACAGAATTAAATCAAGTTCAAAAACTCAGATGAAGTATAAGAAGGCTACAAACTGATTACTTATGAAGGCCATATCAAAGGCTTATTTTACATATACAGGTGAGTGGACGAAACCAAGCATGAAGACAGTGATCAGGAATCTTTGGCTTTATGCCCAGCCTTATTTCTAACCATTCCTTCCTACGTACTTCATCATGCTATTTTATGACTTTACGTCTTTGTTGAGGTAGCACCTCCTAGGAAGGCTTTTGCCATCTGGCCAGCACGGTGAACTCCTACTGACCTTTTACAACTGAGCTCTGATTAAGTCTTCACTAACTCTTCCACTACTTCTCTCCCCCCAAAACCTGACAATCACTTTCTTTCTTTTTCTTCCCCCATGACTTATTTATTTTTTACACATTTTTATTGGAGTATAATTGCTTTACAATATTGTGTTAGTTTCTGCTGTATAGCAAAGTGAATCAGCTATGCGTATACATATATCCCCATACCTCCTCTCTCTTGCATCTCCCTCCCACCCCTCTAGGTGGTCACAAAGCACCGAGCTGATCTCCCTGTGCTATGCAGCTGCTTCCCATTAGCTATCTATTTTACATTTGGTAGTGTCTATATGTCAATGCTACTCTCTCACTTCGTCCCAATTTACCCTTCCCCCTCCCAGAGTCCTCAAGCCCATTCTCTATGTCTGTGTCCTTTTTCCTGTCCTGCCCCTAGGTTGGTTGTGACAATCACTTTCTGCCACCACTTCAGCGGATACTTACAGGCAGGGCATAGAGATTGAGGAATGACTCTAAGAACCTAGAGATCATGAAAATAAGATTTGCCTAAAAGATTTAAACTTCAACATTAATGTGTAATGAATTGCTACAGAAATATATACAGTCACAACAAGGAGTCAGAATAATCTCTGGGCTATGGAAATTCCACATTAATAGAATTGTTGATACTAGTTCAGAGTGAGAATAGTGAGGAATTTGAGTGAAAAGGAATGTGATTTGCTCTCTGCCAAATTTTTCAGTGAATGAGGAGGATTAAATTAGGAATCAGGAAGAGAGTAGACAAAGGAGAGGCAAAAGATAACTGAACATAACGCCGTGAATCTTAAGAAAAACATTTTATTTAAAAAAGCTCGGTACTAATCATCATGGAACTGCAACCAAGAGAAAAAAATGACAAAATTCTACTTTCTGACCATCAGGAAATTGATGGTCAAAATTGAAAGATGCAGACAGTGGTATCTTCAAGGAAGAGCTATATTTCAGCTAAGAACAATGTAGGAAAAGTAGCTGGCATATAATTTGTGACTCATGGTTAAATTTAGTCCTAATGGTTTCTTAGACGTGACTGAATACTGAGCCAATAAACATCCTGCTTTGGATGGAGTTTGCCAAGCAATAGAGGTCCTATGCAAAATATCCTGCTAGAACTACAGCAGCATCTTGTCCGCCAGGCTTTGTGGAAAGGGACAAAATATACTCATACAGATGAGGGTCCAACAGCAATAGTCCCTTACTGTGATACTCTGCTCACAAAGCAATATCCTAATAATTTGGCTTTTAATACAGATTGCCTAAAGGGAGAGAATATGCTTGGAAAATAAATATGAATGTCTAATTTTCCTATAATTGTATTTCTTAACATAAATTAATGAATTTATATATATATATATATGTATATATATTGGTTTTATACATCAGTGTTTTGTGATCATGGTCAGAATAAATTGGAAACCCTATAGGATCATTTCTGGTCCACTGAAAATATCACTCTTCAGGCATGGCCAGCTTATGAGCTAACTATAGATCTACTTCTATTACTGAATATAATTCCATTAACACTAAATAGATCTATACACTAACAGAAGGAATCTATTAGAGAAATACCTCTGTTACCCTGAAAAGAAATTATATTTTTTGTGCGTGTCTTGCCTACCAATCTGTGAGATTTGGAGGACAGAAATGGTGTCTTATTCTCTTTTAAATCCAGAGCATCTAGTGCAGTATCTGGTATGTGTCAGGCAAACTTTTAATAGTTTATGAAAGAAATTAAACGGTGCTCTATAGACTGAATGTGTGTGTCCTCCCAAAATTCATACTTGAAACCTAATCCCCAATGTGATGCTGTTTGGAGGTGGGGCGTTGGGGAAGTGATTAGGCCACTAGGGCAGAGCTCTTATTAGTGAGAGTGCTGTTATAAAAGAGGTCTCAAAGAGATCCCTAACCCCTTATGCCATGTGAGATTACATTGAAAGAATGGCTGTCTAGACACCAGACACCAAAACTGCCAGCACATTATTTTGTACTTTTCGGCCTCCAGAACTGGGAAGATAAATGTGTTGTTTATAAGCTACCTGGTTTATGGTGTTTTGTTACAGCAGCCCGTAAAAACTAAAGAGTTATTCAACTGGTGGCATTGCAGGAAAAAGATGCCCCTTTCCATTGAACAAGGTTGTATAGTATCCATAGAATCTAACAATTGCTTTCTTGAAACTCTATGTAGAAGGTTGTACTGCCTAACAGGTCTCTGTGGCCGATTGAACTAAGTGGCTGACATATGCAAATTGGAACCATGATGCAGATCTATGTGGTTGGTCATTTCATCAGCCCTACGTGGGATGGGGTATTTAGATTTGTGACCACAGGTCAGACAGCTTAACTTCTTGCCCCTACAAACATGTGGTACAGGTGGGCATCATGGAACATTTCCCCAGTTCTTTCAGTGAATGTCAGAAAGTTTTTCATTTTAATCGAATGGCAGATTTAATACAGATGTGGTTTAAACTGTCTACCATAAGTAATATATGTTTAAAACAGAATAATTAACACATGAATGATTTTGATAACTTGAGCTGCAAACACTAAACATTTTCTACAAAGATTCAGGGACTTTTCACCTGTATTACAGCAAATTAACAGTTACCAGGACAAGATTTTCTTTCAAATCAAAACATCTTCTCCCACCCTCCCCCCCCGACTCTAAGTAGTCTATAGAAAGTAAATGCTGTCGTTGTTGTTTTTTTAATCTACAGGCTTTGAATTTTTCATAATGTTTACTTCCATTGATTATCTTAACAAATACTTTCTTAATAAGATGGAAACAAATGCAAAAGCCTCTGTAAGACAGGAAATTGGGCGGAGGACTAAGATATAAAGGCACAGAAACCAAGGACTGAGGGATCCACTCCACAAAGCCAATCAACAGAATGGTCAGGAGAAGAGCTGAGTTGATAAATCTAAGGCTGAAAACGTGAAGATCCAAATATAAGAAAAATTAAAGAGGGGTGTGTGTTGGCAGGGGCGGGGTGACAAGGAAGAAATTGTGGGAAACACACAAAATCAGAGCCTAGGAGAAAAACAAATACCATATGCTAACACATATATATAGAATCTAAAGATAAAAAATGGTTCTGAAGAACCTAGGGGCAGGACAGGAATAAAAACGCAGATGTAGAGAATGGACTTGAGGACACAGGGAGGGAGAGGGGTAAGCTGGGACAAAGTGACAGAGTGACATGTACATATATATACTACCAAATGTAAAATAGATAGCTAGTGGGAAGCAGCCACATAGCACAGGGAGATCAGCTAGGTGCTTTGTGACCACCAAGAGGGGTGGGATAGGGAGGGTGGGAGGGAGATGCAAGAGGGAGGAGATATGGGGATATATGTATATGCATAGCTGATTCACTTTGTTATACAGCAGAAACTAACACAATATTGTAAAGCAATTATACTCTAATAAAGTTGTTTAAAAAAAAATCAGAGCCTATTGGCCAATCTAACGTCAAAACTCGTCAATCAGGTAAGAATTATGAGTCCCACACACTTTATGCCCAATCTTGAGCTAGTATGAAATGATAAATTTTAGAGAAAAAAAATATCATTCCTGCCTTCAGAAAACATATTTTCTAGTTTGGTTCTCAGCCTAAGTGGTCAAAATTAAGGTTTTATGTGGCCAAAACAATCACTAATCAGTGAAATAATAAAAGCAATGACCTGATGAGCTCAAAGAAGGGATAAAAATGTGTATGGATTGCAGATCAATGTCTGAAGTCAAGAGGGTGCAGACCCCTAAGTATAACTGCAAAGGATTAGCACAGAAAGAAGCCTGCCAAAGCAAAAGAACTGATCTTTACATCCTGTTTTGCAAGTTAATCTCTTTGCCATCAGCCAACTCATTTGCCCAAAGTTCTCAGAGAAATAATAAACAGTGGAATTGGCGATCTTAACATGAGCAGATTCTGATTTTGATGAAATTGTTTTGAGGTTTTTTAATATCATCAAATCACCATCAAAAGACGTTTCTGCCCCCTCCCCTTCTGGTGGGACTATCCTGTAGACAGAATCCTAAAAAAGATGAATCACTCCTATTAGATAAATGAAAATTTGTCAGTGATTTATTAAATAAGAATTGCGCTCTCTTGCCTTAAAACATAAATTTTAGTCTTTGTTATCTTTTTGCTTCACTGTAAATTTCTGTATATTTTCCTCTCTGTAATATCCTAAGTTTGATTTATCCAATATCCTCAAAAACTCATATGAAAGACAAATGAGTTGATGCTGGGCATAGCTCATAAAACATGTTTGAAGAATAATTTTTGATATATAGGAAAACTTTCTGGTCAATTTTGCAGCTGGTTTTCAAAGGTCATTTTTTTCCACCGAAATTCAGTTAGTCATATAAAGTGTGAGTTAGTCATGTCTATCCAATTGGCAACATATCCTGATGCAGTAGCATGTGGAACTGGTGATAGGTATGTCAAAAATAGCAAATATACCTTCGGTTTCTTCTTGCCCATTCCACTTCATGAAGTCCAATTAACCAAAGAAGAATTTGGTCTTCTAGACAAAATTTCAGTGACTACTGAAGTAAAGTTCAGTAAGGTTTGTTTGGGAGAATAATCAATGTTTATTTGTACCTTAAGATGGAGTTTGCATTGTCCTTTTCATTCGTTTTTTTTTAAATCATAAATGGATGAAAACTCATTGTAAATTTTTTTTTAAATCCCCAAACTCAGAAAATATGACTATCTTTTTAGATACTTTTAAAATGCCTTTTAAACAGAGTTGTGTTTGCCAAGGGGTGGGGGGAGGGGAGGGATGGACTGGGATTTGGGGATTAGCAGATGCATACTATTATATTTAGAATGGATAAACAAGGTTCTACTGTATAGCACAGGGAACTATATTGAATATCCTATGATAAACCATAATGGAAAAGAATATAAAAAAGAATATATATATATATATATCTGAATTACTTTGCTGTACAGCAGAAACTAATACATTGTAAATTGACTATACTTCAATAAAAAATAAAATGGCTTTTAATGATTTTTCTTATATAATAACTTTCACATTTTATACTCAGGCAGATATTCTCAGGAATACTATAAAGTCTCTTAAGTCATTTATTATTTTCTAACATTTTGAGATCAAAAACATTCAAAAGAGAAAAAGATAAGTAGGCTTGTAAAAATTTTATCTAAAAAAGGTTCTTTTTGGTAAAGCTTGACTGATATTGGTATTTTATAATCAAAACAGTGTTTCATGCTACTCACTGAATAGTATTACCCTCCAGTACAGATCTAAAGAAGCTATAACTATAAAAAAATAGTAAGAAGGTCTTTATGATAGGGAAAATGCAGAGAACTTTCTTTTCTAATAGGTCAAGCTACTTAAGAAAGTAAAAACAAAGACAGTTTCTTGTTCATGGTTCCACTAACAGTTTTACGTAGGCTGAAAACTGGCCTCTCATCCTGTGACTGGGAGTCTGCTTTTGTTTTTTCTGCCCTCCCTGCCCCTATCCTGCTGAAAACAAACATGGCTTGAGAAAATGCCTAGACACAGTGATCTTATTGTGCCAGTCTTACTGCAGTTAGATGATTGAGAAGCACAACATGCTCCACAGATACGGAAACCATGTAATTCTGAGCTTCCTCCAGGAAAGAATGAGCTTTGATAGGCTGGAACTAAAGCTTTTCTAAAGGTGTAAAATAACCATGAATTTCCTATTACTATGGACAACTATTTCAGATATTCACAGCCAATTTAAGCATGGTGTCTAACAGCTGTTCATAGTTTTCCTGCCTTTGAGAACATATACCTTCTAATAAGAGAGAGGGGTACATTCCCCACTCTCTTTTTTTTTTTTTAAGTTATAACCATGTTATTTTTGCTTAACATCTGGTTCACTAGTTTGCTTGATTTGATGAAGTTTGAAAATGTATAGGCCCATTTACAAAGGACATGTAGAAGTACCACATTATTTTACAAGTTTCAATTTTGCCTCAGAAATGCATTTTATATTTTTAAAATTTCTAAGTATTTAACACGAATTTATATTATATGCAAAGTTCGAGAAGCCTTACAATTTTACCTAATTCTAAGGACAATAATTTTAACTATATGAATAACTATGCCCAGAGATGCAACCCATATAAAGTACTCACCCATTTTCATTTTAATTACATTCATTAATAGAATTTTAGTTCAGAGAGAAAATTGAATACAATGGAAAGCATTTTTACATACCCTATTAGAGAGTCTATTTTTTCTTTGAATACATAGCAGTTTGAATATTTACCTGGAAGCTTTCTATGTCTTTTGACCGCGAGGGAACTTTTATTTATAATAAGCATACTAAACTCTTGTATTAATTCAGATCTGTGAAATTGGCTTCAATCGGAGAAATGTCAATGCCATAGATAACAAAAGCCTAGAACATAATATTCTATACATATTGCTCGATAATATAAATAGGAGGTGATGATGATGAGGACATGTGTAGTGAAATTTGGGTGCTAGTTATAAATTTAATGTGAATTTCTGGAAATGTGAATCATGCAGCACTAGCAATTTTTCCCCCCTCAAGAATATTAATCTTTCAAAGTGGAAATGAATTGCCTTGGTTTTGGGGAACAATTTGTACCCATGGCTACTTTATACTGGAAAAATACTTGTGGACTTAAATAGATGACTGAATCTACTTGTGTACCCTGCAAATCATTTTATAATCAGCACTTCAGTTAATCACTCTTTACATCCAATTGAGGGAAAATTAAGAGAATTAAGGCACTGTATGTACTTTAGATAATCTTTTACTTGGGAGGCTTTTTACTAGTTTGCTTTGAGAACTCAAATTGATAAAGTTCAAATGTTATTGCATTTGCTTGGATGATCATATTTCAACATCATAACCAAGGAGTATTATTATTTTATAAAATACACATAATTAAAAACTACATGATGTAACAAAATGTGAAATGCAAAGCTAGATTCACTATACGTACATTTTCAATCCATTTTCAAAAGTTGATTTGCTTTGTTTTTTTAAGGGAAATGCTCTAGTGAATGAAAGAAAGACTGTCTTTAAAATATTCTAACAGTGATCGTTGATAGAAAGAATAAAATATTAAGAAATACTTTGATACTTTAATTTCAAAAATCAATGTTTTTACTAATATTGAAATGTATATTTTACAGAAAAATATTAATTCATGTCAGCATTATTAAAGCTCCCTTGTACTTCTCCAAAAATAATTTATCTGATACAAAATTTGGCATTGAGGAATCTGAATTTTAACCCACCTTAAATCCAGTGTTGAACCCAATAAATGGAATTCAACCATACTTTTTAGAATTACGTATATTTTTAATTGTATTAAGGATTAATATATTTTCTCATTTTGATATGTAAAATTTCTTATAACTCAAATTAAATATAAAATTATGAAACTATTTAAAACTAAGAAAAATGATGTTTATTTCTTCAAATAATATTTGGATTCATTTATCTTTAAAAAGTATCAAATTCATAAATAATAAACTATCCTACACCTTTAAAAAATTATTACTAAACCTGAATATACAAGAGTTTTATGGCTTTTTCTCTGATAAATAAAATCACTCCTTTACAAAGCAATAAATCCATAAATCCAAACATGAATCACAGTGTACAATATTACCTTCCCACATCAATCATAATAATAACTAATATAAATAACAATATTAGTTATTACTTATAATAATAAAATAATGTTAATAATAAGTAAGCAAGTCATAGATGATAAAATTTAAATGAAAATACTTTTTTACTGAGATATTTATCCTAAGCAGTCAGCTGGGCTCTTTCTCACTGTTTTAGGTAATTTGTATATGGTTGCATAATATAAAGTCATATATTATCAAAATCGCAAATTGCCGCAGGTTTTGGAAACTTGAAGCAACTTGCTGGTAAAGCCATATAGTAGAGAAACATCTATTTTCATGGCAAAAATGGTCTCTGAAGAGGGATTATTAGCAAAAAAGAAAGAAAAAAACCTATGGAAGTGAAAGAACTTTTGTATCTCCTTTTTAAAAAATGCTGTTATTGTGAAAAATTATAATACGTCTTTCACTGTGCTCAGTGGATCATATCACAGGGGAGGAAAAAGGCTTAATAACATGAAAAGAAAATTTCAAAATCTGCACTTTGACAAGAGCATCCATTTAGAGTAGGCCACAGATTGGTACATAAAACCACTTTTAACAAAATGAGTCAGTTGAGATGACAACATTTATTTGTTGAAATCAGTGTTGTTTTGAAAATCAGTGGTACTTTTACAATCCACTTAGAAAAAAAATTGGTCTAATTTCTTAGTCCTCTTTTTATCCCCAAAATAAACCCTTTTTAAAAAAGCCATACTGTTAATTCCATTTATTAGTCTACTTTAGGAATGTGGACAAATAGAAGATAGCAGTGATAAAGATAGGGCAAAGGGACCCAAAATTCTGTGCCTTGTTCAGCCTTATCTTCAATAAACCCGTATGAGTTATTCTCATTTTCCAGGAATTCCTGACAATCTTAATCTCATTTTACCATCATCCAAATTGGCCACATAGGCAAAAATGGCCCAATCCTCGTTCCAGTGAGTCTAGTGAAGACATGGCAAAAGTTGTAAGAAAGCTTAATTGATTCTTACTTTGACAATCATTGATAAATTCAAAATTTAAAAAGGCAATCACTCCAATAAAACAAAAATGAAATTCTACAAGGATACATCTATTTACAAACTGATAAAACGGCTTGGCCAATGGAGATGATTAAAAAGCAAACAAAAATTTAAAACAACATCTACAAAAAAGTGGTCCTTTGAAAGGTTTATCTGGCAAGTGAGTTGACCAATGACAATTGATCAATTTAGGATAAATCACAATGTGGTGGGAAAAACTTAGCCTTTGAATCAGACATTGTTTAAAACCTGGATTCTAAACTTGTCATCATTTTAGTTCCTCTGAGTAAGATAACCTTTATTTCAGCCTTGGAATCTTCATAAATAAATAAATGATACATCTTTCATAGGACTATTGTAATAATTAAACAATATAGGGATTGGCATAATGGGGGACAGTGTCTAGAGAACTGTGAAATTTGTACACAAGTGTTACGGGCTGAACTGTGTCCCCCAAAATTCATATGTTGAAGTTCTAACTCGCAGTTCCTTAGGATAGGACTGCGTTTGCAGATAGGGCCTCTAAAGAGGAGATTAAGTTAAAATGGGGCTTTTAGGGTGGGTCCTAATCCAATATGACTTGTGTCCTTATAGGAAGAAGCAATTTGGACACTCAAAAGAGATGCCAGAGATGTCTGCACACAGAGGAAAGAGCATGTGAGGACACGGCCAGATGGTGGCCACCTGAAGCCAAGGAGAAAAGCCTCAGGAGAAGCTGACACCTCAGTATTGGGCTTCCAGCCACAGAACTGTGGGAAAATAAATTTCTGTTGTCTGGTATTTTGTTGTGGCAGTCCTGGCAAACCAATACAATACACATATAGAGAAAAAGAAATGTATCCCAACGTAGGTATATGTCCATTGCTGTATGTCATAGTTTCTAGGAACATGACTCAGGAAATGTTCCAAAAACTTTATGTATATTCTTTTATTTAATCCTCAAAATAGCAATAATGAGTTAAGTGCTATTTTAATGTCTATTTTACAAAGAGGAGGCTGAGTCACAGCTTTCAATAATCTAAGGTCACAGAGTTTGCCTAAAACCAGAGCCTAAGCTCATAACCACTATGCTCATAACAAACATTCAGTTCTATGGGTGTGTATACAAATTGTACATCATTATTCATTAAAGAACATGAAGCCCTGAGCCCTTGTTAAGAAAGAAGGAAAAGTCATATAGACTTTAATCCGTATTTGGACATGTATGAGTACTTGTTATCAGTTCTATTTTCATAAGAACTTTTCAGTGATCATTTTCATGAGGAATGTAGATGACACATGTGGTTTTTAAAACACAAAGAGTTCTTTTTAGCATAGCCTAGACTATAATATTAGAGTCCTTTAGCCCCATCAGCTCCAAGTATCCACTGGATAATTCCATGAGCACAAATAAAAAGTAGATACAACTCAGAAGGAAATAAAAGCTGACTACATTGTCTGACCCTTAGTTAAAATGCTTAGATTTTTAACTTGAAAAAAATGTATTTCATTTTGCAACAGTAATTTGGTGGAAGGATTTGATCAAATATCTGAATTATATATCAATTTAACAGAAACTTAGTTTGATCATTTGAATTATTGTTAATCAACTATTGGTATGGAGAGGCCCTAGGGGATATAAAATAAGAAATTGATACAAATGTTGAGCATCAATTACTCAAAAAAAAATTCACCTAATAAAATTAAAATAGCGTGTTAAGTTATGGAAAATACTTATTACAGGTGCCAGACACTTCCTTATATCTGACATAGCAATTAAAAAGGCAGAATTCCAGGCTTCCCTGGTGGCACAGTGGTTGAGAATCTGCCTGCCAATGCAGGGGACACGGGTTCGAGCCCTGGTCTGGGAAAATCCCACATGCCACGGAGCAACTAGCCCTGTGAGCCACAATTACTGAGCCTGCACGTCTGGAGCCTGTGCTCTGCAACAAGAGAGGCCGCGATAGTGAGAGGCCCCTGCACCGTGATGAAGAGTGGCCCCCACTTGCCGCAACTAGAGAAAGCCCTCGCACAGAAACGAAGAGCCAACACAGCCATAAATAAATAAATAAATAAATAGAATTTAAAAATAAAAAGGCAAAATTCCTTTTCTCTATTTTTCATAAATATGAGAAAATGTCCACTAAATTTATTTAATATCATTACTTTTCATTGAAATGCCTTTTTTCTTTTTAGTAGAGCAAAAAGAAACTTTACTTGATGACCCTATAAACATAATCATAAATTCTAATTATTTAGTTCTGCTAAAGCAGTATTTTCATTAATTTACTTATCCAGTCTTTTTCTTTATGTGTCTTAAAATCTAGAATGGTTGTACTTTCAATACTTTCTCTAGCTATAAGAGTTGAACATAACCATTATGGAAAATTTAAATAAATAAAACAAATAGTCGCATTTGTAATCCCTCCACCACTATAGGTCACTACTATTCAGATATTGATGTCTTGCATTTTTCATTTGTTATTTGTTTATATGTATTTGTGCCTGAAAATTTGATTCATGTATGCATTTATTCTTTAATTTAGCAAATATGTATTGAACAACCACTCTGTGCCAGAGCAACAGAATAAACCACCCATGACTCTGTATTCTGAAATGGAAAGTTTGTTGATGGAGAGAAGGCTGAGAACCCAGATCTGGACATGCTAAGTTTGAGATGTGCATTAAACACTCAAATGGAAAAGTTGACCAGGGAGTTGGATGTAGAGCTGTGCAGTTCAAAAGACAAGTCTGGTCCAGATATATAACATTTGGGAGTAGAAGGCATTTAAAACCATAAGGCCAGATAAAGCAACAAACACATTATAATGGGTAGAGAAGAGGCCAAGGACAGATCCCTGAAGCACTTAAGAGGGTGAGGAGAAAAGAAGAACCAGAAAATGTGACAGAGAAGGCGCAACCAGTGAGGGAGGATGGAGAGCAAGGGAATGAGGTGTCTAGAAGCCAAATAAAAGAAGTTTAATAGGGGCTTCCCTGGTGGCGCAGTGGTTGGGAGTCCGCCTGCTGATGCAGGGGACACGGGTTCATGCCCCGGTCTGGAAACATCCCACGTGCCGCGGAGCGGCTGGGCCCGTGAGCCGTGGCCGCTGAGCCTGCGCGTCCAGAGCCTGTGCTCCACAACGGGAGAGGCCACAAAAAAAAAAAAAAAAAAAAACAAGTTTAATATAGTAGGAGAGAGTTTTGGCTCTGATAGTGCTGCTAGTGCAAGTATGAGAATAAGTAAGAAGTGACTGTTGGATCTAAGGTGAGGAGGACATAGGTGATCTTGATGAGAACAGTTTCCATGGAGTATTATGGAGGAAAGCTTGGCCCCAGTGGAATGAAGGGAGAATGTGAGAAGAATTAGAGTGAGTGTGTATAGGCCACCCTTTCCTGGAGTTCTGCTGAAAGGAGAGTTAAAAAAAGAAAAAAAAATGAGTGGTACTTCAGGAGAAGGTGGGAAAGGGTTCAAAATAAGTTTTTCTTTTAAAATGAGAAAAATAATATATGGTTTGAATAGTAATTGAAGTTAGCTAAAGGGAAGCAAAAATGTGGTGTAAGAAAGAGGGGGGAATTGTGATGCTCACGAGAAAGAAAGGAAATGGGACATCCTTTAGTCAGATCTATGAAAAAGTGAGTTCTGGAAATAGGCAGAAGGGCAGAATATGTGAGGGCAGGTGAGGTTAGTCATGATTAGTGACAGTCTTCAATGATCCCTTTTGACGACTGAGGAAATGGAGTAGGGATGGGAGGGAATAGGTCTGGAAGGATCAAGGCTAATGTTCATGAATTTCAGGTGAGAACAATCAGGGTGGTTGTTTTCTCTGCTCATGTTCAGCTGATTGGGCGCAGGAAAAGAGTAGGAGAAATTGTGGATTTAGGTGGTTATTGGCTAGACCATGAAGTGGCAAAGAAAGCAAAAAAAAAAAAAAAAAAGAGATTTTTATCCAATTGTTCTCATTGAACATTGTCATAAGCCTTTTCTGTGTTATCAAATATCATTGTAAACGTTTTAATGTCTGTAAATTGTTGGGCTGCACCCCACAGACCTGTAAGCCCATCCTCGAGATGGGAGACAGCGACAGAGACATCAGTGATTTATTGGATAGGGAATCCTACCTGTCTGAAGCAAAAGGTCCGAGAGCAACAGCCCATTATGTATGGCAGGCAGGCAGGCAGGACAGCAGGACGGCAGGACGGCAGGACGACAGGCAGGACACGATAGCAAGCTTACTGGGGGGAGAAAGAGGCTACCATTTATAGAGGGAATTGACCTCAGGTTGGCTTATCAGTTACCTGAGAAACCAGTGGCTGGGGCAGGGGGCAAGCATGTTGGCAGTTACTAATTAAGCCTAACGATTAAGAGGATTGGATAGTCATGTGAGTAGGGCGTAAGTGAAGCAGGGTCTGGTGGAGCAGAAGATGTACAGAGAGCAAGAGAACAGCCATCTTGAGTGGCCTGACCATCCATAAATAAATACAAGAACAATAGGTTTAAATATTTCCCTATTGTTGGAGTGTTTTAAATGTTTTTACTTATTATATATACTATTTCAATAATTATTGAATTTGAGGATCAAAATTGAGAAACAATTGAAAGAAGAAAGGTATCTAAAAGCACAAAAGAAATTGCAAAGGAATAAATTATTTTAGTGAAGAAGCTATTGCTATAAAGCAATTCATTCCACAAAATTCAGTGGCTTCAAAAACAGCAGCTAATTTTTCACTCATACGTCTGCAATTCAGGTAGAGTTTGATGGGAATATCTTTTCCTGCTTCAACATCCATCATACAAAGCAACTTTGACTGGAAAAATTACTTCCAAAGTGGCACCATTTACTTGGCTTTTGCTGCTGACTGTTGGCTAGCAGCAGAGCTGAAGATATTTGAAAGATTATAATATATCTTATAAATCAATATTTCATGATGGATATAAATTCAGATTTGACTGGAAGAGTTTTCATATATTCCATTTGTCCAAAAAAAGCCTTTTAAAAACTTAATTCTACTTTTCTTGGACAATTATTTTTTGCCTCGGTTGTGTTGGAATTTCTTTCCTATCTCTTTTTAGTATACTTTGCTCTTCTTTTTATGGCCTATTAATATGAATACTTATTTATTTTCATTCTCTATTTATAAATATGAAAATTTTCAAAACTATGCTTGTACCTCTGAAGAGAGTTTTGGACATATACAGCTTACCATGATGTTGGCTGCTAAATAATCAGTCATCATAATTTTCTATTTTATACAGTACTTTCTAGCAGAGATTTGCTTTGCTTTGTTCCTTTTCTGTGTTTATTTTCAACTTGAGGTGTTTTTTTTAACATCTAACTTTGATGATTTAATTAAAAATGGAAACTAAAACTTCTTCTTTGAGAAATACACTGACGTTTTATTTGTGATGTGATCAAAGTTCACATTTTTTGAAGAATTTTTCATGAACCCTTTATATGAAGGTGTATTCTCAATTTTTAGTTGCTAGGTTTAATGTTTCCCCTTCAATTTAACCTAGTGATTACTCAAATATTTTCTTTTATTCTAAGTGTATTACACCAATTACTTCATTGACTAAAGTTTTTAATATGTAACAAAATCTTTACAACAGACTGATGGTTGAGAACTGATATATAACAACAACTCTTGTAGAAATGCAATATTTTCATTCCAATTAATAATCTGTTACTGGGCTTCCCTGGCAGCACAGTGGTTGAGAGTCCGCCTGTCGATGCAGGGGACACGGGTTTGTGCCCCAGTCCGGGAAGATCCCACATGCCACGGAGCGGCTGGGCCCGTGAGCCATGGCTGCTGAGCCTGCGCATCCGGAGCCTGTGCTCCGCAACAGGAGAGGCCACGACAGTGAGAGGACCGTGTACCACAAAAAACAAAACAGTACCACAAAAAAAAAAATAATAATCTGTTACTATACAATTAGTATTTGGGAAAATATCATCTGAAAAATCCATTCACTGTAAAGCCGTACAAACAACTTAAAAGACCATTTTATGATTTCTTTATTACTGTGGAATAGACAAGATATCAATCTCTTACACCTAGAATCACTCTGTGCCCTAATCCTAAATTATATATTGCTTCTGGGCGTTAGAAAATTTTATATGTGAATTTGATTTATCTCTCCCTAATAGTTAAAAATACTTAGGAAATACTCTTTGAATGTATGAAGACCTAAAATGACAGTTATTTTATTCACAGGATGCCTCTTCCTACACATGCAGCATCTAATGTTTAATGGTATCTCTTTTGATAAAGCACATCTTCAATATTCATGATTTTATGATTTCATCAATTGTACAAATCATTTTATCCACCTGGATATAAAGTATAAAAGAACTATATTAATCATGTCATTAATAGCACTGCATCTGAACATGTTTTTTGAAATCACATATCCTGTCTTTTGACTCTCATTTTGCAGAATAGACCTCAGGATATATTTTTACACTGTTATTGTAATTTTCATTAGAAGAGTATTATTTAGTTCCGTTAATACTTTAGCACAGGAACTATTAATTAAGTAATCATGTTTCCTAAGTTTCTTACTGATAAGTTAAAAAAATTAAATGACATATCTGTATGAATTATTACTATAGTCACAACTATTTGACCTTCATCATTTGGAAACTAAGAAAATGACTCAGGATATTTCTCTGGAACACGAGAATGCTTTCTCTGTGAATTTCATTAACATAGGTATTTTTTCTGTCTTCTGGTTTGGAATTACACTTGTCACAACTCATTTTCAGTGTGAATTAAATGTTTCCTAGGTAATATAAATAAATATATTCTTGCAGGCAGTGCTCACTAATAGCTAGCTATTTTTACCGACCAGCCTTCGTGGTAGAATTCGTGGGGTTTGTAGGTATATTTTAATGTCATTTCAACAAATGAAACTCTGTGACCAAGAATAAGCCTAGATTGTAGAGATGGTTTACTGGGCTGCCAGAACTATTGGAAAAGTGAAATAGATCCTTTTTGTTTGTTTGTTTGTTTTTTAACAAATCATGTTTATATTTTAAGTTTACTATTATTATTTGTAACTTCATTTTTTTCTTTTTTTATAGCTCTAAATGTTATTTTCATCTTCAGTCTTCAGCAGGATACTTTTTTCCCTCAAATGTAACTATGTACTATATCAGAGAGTGAATCATTTTTATTGCCATAAAGCACTACATTTAATTCCCCCAAGTAAAGTCATATAGTAAAGACAAATTTTATTACAGCCTCTATTCTAGAATTTAAAATACTAGTACTTTGTTAATAGTACTGCTGTAGTATTTGTCAGTTTTTAAAGACCCAATGTCCATGTGGGAAACTTTAATGTTAACCTTATACTCCTTCCAAAGAAATCTACACATCTTGACAATTACACAAACACATACACACACATGATATCTCTGCAACTGAAAATGTAATCTAAATATGTGTCAGCATGTACTGTTATGAGTTAGATCTGTGACAGCAGATTCTTGACTAGAATCCTGTGTTCTCCATTTAGTGCCTGTTTATCCTTTTGTAAGCTACTAAATTTTTCCCATTTTTGAAATTCTTACCTGTTCAATGGGGTTTTTACCCAGGAACACTGTGAAGATTTAGGGAGATAACATACAAAAAGGATGAGGTACTAGTACTATGTAAGCAATTGCTTTATATTAACTATTTATTGTGGTATTTTTTCATATCAATGTACTTTTAAATGGAAGATAAGGATATATGCATATATATGTCTTTGTAAAAAAAAAAAAGTTACCACAATTTAAGCAGTATCATGATGAATATCACAAGGAAATCTAAACAGGCTCTAGGTATTTCAAGAAGAGAAGATCATTTTTAAGTGATGCTTTCTGAAAGGACTCCATGAATGAATAACATCCTTCCCAGTCACTGAAACAGATTCACAAGTTTGTTTTGTTATTAAAATAAAATATATGGATAACTGATTGGCTGACCAAAGTATACTTTCAATAACACTAGAATTAGTACATATTTTTGAATTAAGAATGGATTTAATTCAATGTATATAAGCTTTATAATTTAATTCCCTATTATCTCTGAGTCCTTCAGGTGTGTTTGAGAAGCAAAGCAAAGTACAATTGTTTTTTAAAGTCACAGGTTAAAAAGTATGTGAAATACTTTAGGAAACATTTCAATTGGTTGCTGCACAGATAATAACCTTCAGCATGTGGTCGTGAATTAAATGCAAAATAACATCAGGAGCCCTGCTTCAAGAAATAATTAGGCCTTCTGCAGAGTCATTCAGTAAAATTACATTATTGTGTTCAACTGAGAGGGCTGTGTAGAATCGTATTTGTAAAATATAATTGCAGGGACAGCTGGCCTAAAAAAGGACGAATCTTAATAATACACGTTGCTGAGGTTGTTGGTTGTTTATTGCCCATTATGAGAGTGGTTGATAAGAAGAACAGTCATCTGTTGCATGGGAAAGAGAGATGAATTCAGGAAAATGATGATGTAGCTTCTCATGCAGTTTAACTGAATTTTAAAGTGAAATGTATTGTTAGCCATGCAAGCGACATGCCTGGAGGATTTGTGCTCCTTGCTCCCACTCCTGAAGCTTCAAATCTTCTATGTGGCCTTTCTCAGTTGGCTTCTTCTTTTATTTTCTTAACTTTCCTCTTGTAATGTAAACATGGGAAAGAGAAAGTGGTGGAAGAACAAAGGAAAAGCATACAAAATAGCTCCACCCCTTCTGCATAAAGCTTTAATAGGGAAATGGTACCACACTGAGATTTTTTGAATAGATTGATAATAGCATGTTCATTTAAACCAAATGTTTTGCCATTTTAAAGTCAACTTCACTTTTACTTAAAGGCCTTCTAGACTTTTTTTCCACCCTTTGTCAAATAGGATGATTGATTTTATCAACATAATGTTTCAATGCCATTATAAACTTACATGTGCTAAAATAAATGTCTTGACACCCTCAGGATCATGAATTATACAGATTATCACATGAAGTGTGGAGGCTAGTATTTCACATACAATTTACTGTCATGTGAATTAAATCAAGGGAAG
Source organism: Delphinapterus leucas (assembly GCF_059928025.1). NCBI lineage: Eukaryota > Metazoa > Chordata > Mammalia > Artiodactyla > Monodontidae > Delphinapterus > Delphinapterus leucas. The sequence goes on from NC_143132.1 coordinate 39,666,304, forward strand.
AAAAAGAAAAAAATTTGGTTGATTATCAACTCCACAGAGAGCTATAAGATTTAATATGACATTCAAAAGCAAGTTAATTTTTAAATGGCTTTTGATTATACAAGTGAATATCAAGTAAATATTTGAGGTAATTATCCCTTAAAACCAAAACAGTAATAAATGCATTTTATTAGTCTTTATTGAGAACTGAATATTTCTATATTGAAATGAATATGTCTATATTAGACAATGCCATAATACCTTTCTCTTAAAATATTGGGGTGACACAGTTTTATTTCTAAAAACAAAGTTTGTAATTTTCAGGTCAAGTATCTAAAGACAAAGTTTTAACTCTTCAGCAAATATTTATTGAGGCACTGTGTGAGAGTCACTGTTATATGCAGTAAACAAAACACAGCACACTCAGGGAAGTGATACGCAAAAGTGAAGGTGGACATTTGTAATGTCAGCAGTGATAAATGTAACAAGAAAATTAAGCAGAGTAAGGAGATCAGTAAAGCATGTACACACAGGTTGGTCAGGGAAGTCCTCTCTGAAGAGGTGACATTTAAGCAGCGCCCCATCTTTGATTCTGGTGGGGTTTTTTTTGCAGAATTATTTAATATTTTTATTATTCTGAAATTGAGGGGAAGCCAAAGCTGCCAGAAAATTGTAAGATATACACCGAGGAATTCTGTTCTATCACAGGAAACCAAGTCAGATGACTTGGATATATGTATAGATGAGATTCACAAAATGTTTTTATTAACTTCACTTATACAGAAAATATGATTTAAATGAAGCAGTGGGAGATATTAGGAACCAGTTTTTGAGTTATTATATCTTATGATCTTATGGATGAAGAATTCAGGAAGATCTCAGCTGGGCTATTCTGTCCTGTGTGGTTTCGACTAAGGCCACCTTGGTGTTCAGCAGAAGACAGGCTCATCTGGAAGGTCTAAGGTGTCTTCATTCACACATCTGGAGCCTTGGTATGGATGACTAAAAGGCTGAGGTTGGCCAGGGGCTGCCAAGGAGGGTGACTATATGTGCCAGTTAGCATGGCAGGCTCAGGGTTGTCGGGATTCTTGTGTGGTGGCTCAGGGTTACTCAAGAGAATGTTCCAAGAAACAGTAGGTAGATGTTTCTAGCCTCCTAAGATCTAGACCCAGCACCTGCCCACAGCATCATTGTGGCTGTATGTTATTGATCAAAGTGGTCACAGTTCACACACAGATTCATAGGCTCCAATTCTTCATGGAAGCAGAGTCAAAGAGTTTGTGGCTACCTTTAATCTGCCATAATATCCGTTTTAAACATGACAAAATTTACTCAAAAACAGTGATAATAAGCAAACGAACCTAAAGTGACTGGATAGCTCTGTAGATTTGTTGCATTTGGTGTGGGTGTATGTTTGTGTGTATAGTATTTGAACCAAACCTAAAATGATATTGGTGTCATAAGAATATGACATTTTCCCAGTTGTATACTCTAGAACCCATAAATTAAAATCCAGTCAGAGAAACATTATTTAATTATATATTGAGTGTAGTGACATGAATCTATGAAATACAGCAAAAATTAATGCACTATTGGTGTTTGTCTTATAAAAGGGGATTTATAGATGGTTTATTTTCACCTCAATGCTGATTTTAGGATCTTTTAACTCTTATATAAAAGATACAATGACCACTCATTGTGACATACTGATCTTTATTTTTAAATTCCCACTGAAAAAAATTGTAAGCATGATGCCCATATTTGACTTAAAGGCTGTGTCGTATCTGCTTGAGAATTAATTTGCAAACCATTGTTTTGGTAGCCCTGAGCTGTCAATCCAGTCAGTATGGTCTCTGCTTCTGATGACTTCTTTGATAGATAATTCTAAGTTCCAAGCAAATTACTCAACCAATTTTACCTACAGTAGCAATAAAATCATCCTAGTATTTTCCCTAACTGTGGTACATTTTTTATTCACGTTCGTTCACTAGGTCTACTTTAATAGGACAGATAAGATCACTTAGAATATCTGCTATAGCCATGGAAGTACTTAATTTAGGGATTAAGGATTTATAATAATTGGGACCTAATGGTAGTTATGAGTTAATATTTTTAAATTAATATTTTCTATGTAAAAATGCTTTATCTAAGATATTTAAATAGCCAAACTTTTACTGTGATATTGTTATATCTTTGTTAAATTAACATTTGTTAAGTGGAGCACAGGGTACTGAATGGTGAGTTATGGTTCAACTACAGACCACAAGAAAGTTGACCTAGAGAAGATTATTACTCACAGGTCCTGGGGGAAGTACATGGCACTCTCAAGAAGTTACATGGATTTCTCCAGATATATGCCCAGGAGTGGGATTGCAGGATTATATGCTATTGCAGAACTATTTACAACAGCCAAGACATGGAAGCAACCTAAATGTCCATTGGCAGCTGAATGAATAAACATGTGGTATATATACAAAATGGAATACTACTCAGCCATAAAAAAGGATGAAATAATACCATTTGCAGTAATATGGATGGACCTAGAGATTATCATACTAAGTGAAGTAAGTTAGAGAGAGAAAGATAAATATATGATACAGGTTATATGTAAAATCTAAAAAAAAATGATACAAATGAACTTATATACAAAACAGAAATAGACCAACAGACATAGAAAACAAATTTATGCTTACGAAAGGGGAAAGTAGAGGGTGGGAAGGATAAATTAAGAGCTTGAGATTAACATGAACACACTACCTATATATAAAATAGGTAAACGATGACCTACTGTATAGCACAGGGAACTATACGTAATATCTTGTAATAATGTATAAGGGAAAAGAATCTGAAAAAGAATATATATATATGTGTGTGTGTATATATATATATATATATATATAACTGAATCAGTTTGCTGTACATCGGAAACTAACACACCATTGTAAATCAACTATACTTCCATTTAAAAAAATTAAATTAAAAAAAGTTACATAGAGAGATCAAGACAGAGTGCAGGCAGAGAAAGAGGCAGGCTCTGGAGCACATGCTTTTATTAGGGTTCCTGGGAGAAGTGCTTTGGGGTTCCCAGGCTAAGGCAAGATTGGTTAATTCAATGCAAAAGCATGGGGTTTTGGTAAGCTCTACAGGGGTCTTATCTAAAGGGAGCACACGGAGAAGGCAGTGAGAGGTGGGAAAGATTGTTGATCAAAAGAGCTGTTGGGGAAGTATTATCAGAAACTTAATTTGCTTGTGACTCTGCGGACTGTTATTTGGGGCACTTTCATGAGGGGCTAGTGTCAGTTTAATACCCCCATAGGCTACTTAACAAAACAAAATGGATGCAGAGGCAACAATACCATGGGGTAGCTTAGCTAAATTCTCAACATATATATTAAATAACAAAATGTAAAATTCTAGAACAGTGTTGGCTCCACTATAACAGTTTTCTGAATTATCTAAATTCTGGTCTGTTTGGACAGCAAGATTTATATTTTTCCTGAAATCACTTGAGGTTTAGCAGGGATTCCTATTTCTTTATATTTAGGAAAATCTGAAGATAGCTACGTGTGCTATTCTGAATGCAACACACTTGCTTTTGACATTTTCTTTCATTTTTTTCCATGTGAAGTCCCTCTGACACTAGGTGTGACTAGAGCCTATATTAATAGGACCTTTCAAGACAACTTCTCATAACTTATTTTTAAGGTAAAGAACCTGGAAGACATATGTCTGCATGAGTTGGAAAACAAAAGTTCCACTTGCATTTTTGCTAATTAAACATACAAAAATTATTCAGAAACTGACCCAAGACTCATGTCAGTTGGAATAAATTAAAAAGGAAATGACTTTCTTTCTCCTTGTGCTGGCCTTATGGAACAGTCTCATTTACTCTTCAAAACATGTTATAAAGTTTGATCTTGACCGGGAAGTTGAGAGAACGTAATCACAGTCTGTTCTCTTTGAACTGGCTGGGTCTGCCAGCCAACTTCTCTTCTGGCATTCCCAGACTCAAATTAGTCTTGTGATTAATTAATAACCACTTTAATTCCTTTCTTGAAAAGCATGATAAAAAATATCATATCCCAACATTTAAATGCCTAGCATTTAATGTCATATAATCACCTGAAGGTGATAATAATATCTGCCTGGCTTGATTTCACAGTTACAGGAATATCTGGGTCTAGATATTTGGGAATATTTGAAAGTCTAATGAAATTTTGGGGTTTTATTTTTTTTCAAAGTTATTCTCTTTTTTTCTGGGCTTTGGCATCAGGTAAGTCTATCTAGAGATGATTTGATAACAAATTATTTTTATAGGAAGCACTCATAGCTTTGAGCAATTTATAGGAAACATTCATAGCACTGAGTGTTCTTTTAGATTTACCCATTTTATTTTCTAGAACCCAAAGGTAATTTTTATAGTGGTGGATCCATGAGCATTAAAAAATAAGTGTTAATTCTTATTGAGCTGTTACTCTAAGTGCTTCTTTGTGTATTAACTCATTTAATCTTCATGATACCCCTATGAGGAAGATACTTTTTTGAAGGGGAATAAGGAGTCATCCCCAAATATAGATGGGGATTCTGACCCAGAGAAGGTCACAAAGCCAGTAAATGGTAGAATCAGGATTTGAAGTCAGCCTGTTCAGCTTGCCTGGTCCTTATCTGCAATATTGTTCTTCCTCTCTATATTAGATTTAGGAAGAACTATCTGTAAAGATTCAGTGGCCTTAGGATAACTCATAATAGAACCAACATATTCAAAATTGCTTGATATGAGTCATTATGTAATTTTCAAGTTTTCAGGTCTATGAACTTTGTTTATGCTAAACTCAATGCCTTAGAGCATGTAGGAATATATAATCATAACCTCTTTTGGCAATGGACACGCCTATTCATAATTTCCCATGTACAATATATGAGAATCATTTGGACAGAAATATATGTATATATATGCATATAATAGGAAAATGTTATTATGATTATTGTATTTTAAAATATAATTTTCCTTTTAAGTTTACCTTGTTTGCAGGAGTTTCTAGAAGGAAAAAAAAAATGAGTCAAATTACATTTTAGAATTTCTTTTTCCTAAATTAATGTTTTACCCTCAGTGACCTCATGAAGATATTCCAGAAAGGCTGGGGTCGGGGGACATCTTTAAAAGTTAGAAATATTTCATGTATTTTGTTGTTCAACACCATGGACTTTCAAGTGACTGAAGCATTGCTAAGAAAAAGTAAAAATCTGATGTCAAAACAGTAATTGCTTTTTTTTTTTTTTTTTTGCGATACGCGGGCCTCTCACCGCCGCGGCCTCTCCCGCCGCGGAGCACAGGCTCCGGACGCACTGGCCCAGCGACTGTGGCCCACGGGCCCAGCCGCTCCGCGGCACGCGGGATCCTCCCGGACCGGGGCACGAACCCACGCCTCCCCCATTGGCAGGCGGACCCCCAATCACTGCGCCACCAGGGAAGCCCTGCCTTTTTTATATTTGCAACTGATCATAGAACTTAAGAGAATTTTGATCTTATGGATATGTCAAACACATAGTATTAGATATATAGCCAAATTTACTTTAGGAAATTTTCAAGATGATTTTAAAATCATCTTAAAATTAGTTTTTATATTATAGACCATGGAAATATTTCTTAAATATAACGACAGAAATAGCAAGATAACATTTTTCAAATTGGCTGTTTCTTAAAATTTGTTAAACAAAGACTTTCTTGTGGAATTAAAAAAAAAAAATTAACACATCAGCAAAATATGCTAGCTAACTTTTCGCATGTGTGAGATGACTAGCACATTTTACTTAAATTGCTATTACACAGTGTGGTGTTTCTGCTCTGACTACCTAAGGTTTGGACTTATTAAAGTATAAATTCAAGAAATTTTTATTTGAAAGAATAATAACTAGGTCCCCAAATAGGTCCTCCTTATGATCTCCTCAGAAGTGAACAGTTTTTTTCCAGGTTGTTTAGCTTTAGCATTTGGTCAGTGAATCAATAAATATAGAAGTTATAACTTCTATGGCTATTGTAAAACATTCGATGCTTGGTGTGGATATAAAAGAGCAGGAGCTTTTGAGACTTTATCCTGCCAATGTTTTGTGAGAACATCAGAATGTCCCTGAGGCTGGGACCATATGTTTTTCATCTTGAGTCTAGCACATTTTCTGACACATAGTAGGCAGTTGAAAATATCTGTTGAATGGAAAAATGACTGAATGGCTGAATGTACTAAACTGTTCCTGCTTAACATTTACAGGTTATTTTTAAAACTGTTAGAGTGAGGAATATACTCATTGAAAACAGCAGAAAATATTTTCTTTTCACAAATCTCCAAGGATTTTTAATAGGTATGTTAGTTCCCCAGTGTGCCAAAAGTTTTAGTCACTGTTCTCTTTTTAATACAAGCGTCAAGGAAGTCTTTGGTTAAATCTCAAAAAACTTAAATTTGTTTTTCCAATTGTTCTCTTTGCAGAAATGTTAATTTACATGTTGAATTTTCCATTGTTTACATATCATTAACAGCTTTTATGCATGATGACTGACAGTTATAAGCAATTTTTCTTAAAACAGTTCTACCTATTGAATATCATGTAACCATTATTTTATTTTACATAAACTTCTCAACAACTCTAAGATGTAGGTATTATAATTATCATTCCTATTAACCTAGGCCTAGAGTTATTAAAGAATCTGACCTAGTTTGTTCCACTATTAACAGGGCCAAACTTGTCAGATTTGAAATTGTTACTATGGTCTTTGACAAGGCTATTTTTGCTGGCATTGTAGTATGTGTATGTATGTACCACATTCATTGCTTTAATGTATTTTTTTAAATAATTGGTTCCTAAGTTATGTATAATCAATTTAGAGCCCTTGCTTTAGCAAATTCATTCCTTTACCTTTAAGTCTAGAATCAAAAGTACGTGGCTGGAAATGTCAATTTTTCAGCATATTTTATACAAATAATATAACTTCTTTTTTATATTTGAAAATCTATCATATTTTCCTTTACGTTTCTACATTCTTAAGCATATATGCCCAGAGATATAAAAGCTTGAGGAATAAAAACAAATTTTACTTTGAAGCACCAGATTTGTTTTTCATATGTTAAAGTCTTTGATTTGTTTTGTTTTCCTGCTTCCCAAAAATGCTTACATAGTCCTGCCTGGATACAGGCAGTTGTTTATGATATTCTAGTATTTTTCAGGCAAAGAAAAGTTTCTTTTTTTTTTTTCATACTTTTCTTTTACTAATGTAAGTCAATATACCACTAAAAACTGTACAAGAAATACTGAATTAAGGAACAAATCGAAACCATTATTGTTTAGAGATGAGTAGAAAACACATGTATTTAAATCACCAAAAAAAGTGCTCATATTACTTCTTCAATTGGGACAATTCAGATATGACTAGTGATGGAGCAGACTCTCTGAGAGCCGTAATTTTATTCCCATTATGTCATTTGGATGCTCTTAGCTGCTTGTGTAGCAGAGAGCCACATCATGACCATAGAACAGACTGTTTCTTATCAAAAGCAGCAGCACTATAACGTATTCTCCATAAAAAGAGAGGCAAAGTACTGCCATGTTTGCATTTTCATTATTTTTATAGTTGCTTCTATTTTCAAAGTTGAATATTCATCAGGGTGATTATTATATCCAATGCAACAGAAATAACTGTACAAATCAAAAGTTCTTTTTATTATTGTAGAAATGTAACAACTGATTTAGGAGCTTAATATAAAACTCCAATTCTATTATAGTACTCTTATATCCATATTTTTGCTTTAGACTGTCTAGATGGACAAATAAATTGACCACTTTAATCAATATGTCACATTTATAAGTCAATAAAATTCATAAATTTATATGGATGGATTTCCCTGATTGTTTATGCAGATAATCAATCCTTTAGTCTATCTACATATTTATGAAGTAAATTAGAGAATAAATGAATGAACTAAGCCTACTTCAGCTGTTTGTGAGAAAAGCCAAATCAATGAAGCAGTGAGACCATAGTGAGAGACCATGGATGCCCATTTGAATATTATAGGTCCTAAGAGAGAAAATCTTTTCCTTATTTTAATTATTGATGTTCATTGGCATAATTTGAAAATTATTGATTTAGGAGTCAGAGACCTGATTGCTGGTTGGTTCTGCCACACAGTACTGTGTGACCTGTTTTCATTTATTTAACCACATTAGATCCCAATTTCCTCATGGAGACCATCACAACTTTCTTTGACTCATAACTTTGTGGTGACTATCAAAAGATATAAGATACTCTGCAAAAAATAAAAACATTGTAAAAACTGCAAAGAGCCTTAATAATAGATTTTTCTTATTAACATAAAATCAAAAATTATCTGGAATTTGCCTCATTTAGATGGAACCCTAAACCCCAGTAGCCTGTTTCTTTTTAAACCTTCGTAATTTTCCATGTCTACCCCAAGAATAGCAAATAGGAATTTTCCTTGAGGAGTTTACAGATCATAGTGATTAACAAGGCAAGTGAGCATCTGTCATTAGATCAGATGACTAAACTAAAACCATTATTTCAGATTGCCTTAGGTCTCATGTACTCAAACCAGCAGCAGTAGTCTTGTGTGTATGTGTGTTATGTGCACGAGCTTCTTTGGGCTTGTGTGAATTTTTGCCTTTATAATAAATATATATTATCCTTTCAACAAAATATATAAAATTTCAACTTCTGAATAATCCACTACATGCTGGAACTATTCTTAGGCAATACTCTACGTCTTAGAGGAAACCTCTCACACAAAGAAAATAGATTTATGTTTCCCACAGGACAGCAGAGCTGGAAGACATTATACAGAAGAAACAACTAGTTTGTTCAAAAGAACCAGTATTGAAAAGACACACATTTTATGTTATCATGTAGAAATGATGAATGATACTTCTTGTAGATGGTATCAGATAACAATAAGAGGAAGCATATCTGACAGCTACAATATTGAGCCCAATTAGACAAAATGGGACAGCAGTACCTAATGGACAGTACACATCTGTTGTTACAATGTGAAGTACTCCATAGAATTTGAGAATTACCCAAGAAAGTGTAGGGAAATTTCACACAATCTGACTTTGTCTCTAGTTGATATTTCAGTTGCAGAGACACCATAAACCTGTTTTGATGCTGGAGTAACAACACTCCACCAAAAAAAATCTAAGTATCATAAAACGAATGTTGTGATTACTAGAAAGAAAGAAAATGTTGTATATTCAAGACAGAAATAACTTTGTTTTCCAAGTAGTTAACTAAAAGAATATATACTATTTCTTTTGTTGCAAAAGTAGATTCAGTCTTGAAATATAAAAATAAAATTCAGCGATACAAATGGCAAGGAACTAATTTATGATGACCTCATAGATATGTACTCTTTATTAAGAAACTAAAAAATGACAGTGTTTAAGTTGTGCTGGGCTTCAGCAGCTGTGATTGTATTATTATAATCAGCTATCTAATTATGTTGGAATGGTGCAAATTTTTTTATGTTTAATAGCTCAGTGGTCAAGATACCCAAAACTAGCACAATTAGAGATTTGAAAATGAAAGCAACTTAGTCTAAAACTTTTTAGAACAATATACATATATTTTTGTAAACTAATGTAAAACTGATTTTAGTATCAATCTGTTGTTCAGTTTCAACTACACCTATTTGGAGAGTTGTGACTACTTTCCTATTTGGAGAATTGTGACTAAAAATAAATTAATGACCCTTTCTTTAATTAGCACATTTAACCCAAGAAACTTCATTTACAGTGTCTAGTTTTAAAATAAACCACAATGCAATGAACAAATATGATAACTGAGTACTGAACCTATATTCTAAAACCTCTGATATATTTTTTTCTCTGATGTTAGGAACAATGAAGTAAAACTTAAGAAATACATGTAAGAAATATACAAAAAGATGTTGCAGTATTTTCTTCTATAAAATTGGCAAACAGTGTTTACTGTGAAGCCAATAAGGGCATTTGGTATGATCTCCATCATACCACTTTTTTTTCCAGCATGCTTTCAAGTTTCCCTAAGTTACACATGCTATTTGGGAAAGAGAAACATAGGCAAATTTAGTAGCATAATTGGAAATGAATGGGTCATCACGTGTGGTTGTAATACAAAATATTTTAGGAGTAAAGCAAGTAAAGCATAATGGTTTAGATCTGTTGCTCTCAAACTTTAGTGCACATCAGAATCACTCAGTAGTGACTCCTGAGTGGGCCCAAGGATTTTTATTTCTAACAAGCGACGAGGTGATGTTAATACTTCTGAATCAGGAAGCATACTTTGAGAACTACTAGTTTAGAGGTCCATAAGTTGCTAATTTTACTTCTGAATTAAAGTTAGTTACAGAATGTAAAAAATTTTATTGTTTATAATTAGTAGAACAAGATGTTCAATTTTAGCCTAATGTTAAAATCTTATGAGTGAAAGGGTAATTGAATATAAACTTAAAGGGTATATTGAGAACAGATTTATTACAATGGAGTCTGCAGTCCATATGACTGTATAACAGAGTGCCTGCTCAGAGCCCTAAAGATGAAAGCACTGTTGATACTGGCATAAGACCAAGACACTCCTAAGAGCAATAACTAAAGCAACAATCAGTGCTTGTTGATATGTTATAGTAACATATCAACAATACACCCCAAATGGAGACTAGAGGAGCAAAGCAACACCATGTGACAAAGTTAAAGGAGATGCTGTGTAAGAAGAGACAAAAGAAAGGTTTTTGAAGTCTCTTTTTGAAGAGTGACTACAAATGGTCATGAATTGGCATATAGATCAAGGGTATCCAGCTGAAGTGGGTAGGGGGAGTTAAAAGTCCACCTCCAATCCTTGCACCCAGATACCTGACATTGAGGCAGGGGTGCAGTTTTAATTACACAAAATCATCATTTGTCCAAATGGTACATCTTTTTCTGATTCATCTCCCTACTTCAGGAGTCTATGTTTTATTTTATTATTTTATTATTTTTTATTTTATTTTTTAATGAAGCACAGCCAATTTTATTCAAAGTCTCCAAAATTTATATTTAACATGTTAATTGTTTCTATAATGTTTCATCTTTGTAAAATGGTTTTATTTCACCTTTCTTTTATAGATTTTTCATTTTTTCTGTATAGTTCTTCAGTAGAAGCCAGAGTCCTGAGTTACACAGTTAGGAACCTCTGACCTACTATTCTGATTTTCTTCTCAATATTCATGGCCAACACCTGGCTTTTAAATGAAAAGATTTTGGTCTTTTCAATCACTTGCTGATAGGGTGAAACTGCATTGTTACCCATAAGCACATGACATAATTTAGAATCAATCTTGGCATCCAGTCTTGTATTTCTAATCAAATTTACAACCTACCTTTCAGCTTCTTCTGGAGACATATTCAGTTTATCTGCCAACATGTTAATGCTGATACACTGATGGATGGACAAAAAGTCTTAAATATGAAGAGACAGACATTTTTAATGAAGTCCTCAAGACAAGCCACCAAGAAAAAATCATTCACTGGCACTGATTCACATTCCCTCAGCTTTTTCTGAGCCCCATCAAAGTGAAAGTTAACATATAAGCATTCAACAAACTCTAATTGGATCTTTACATGTGTAAGACTCCTGTTGAATAACTTGGACCAGATATTTTAGCACCTGTGGCGGCTTCAAACATCTTTCTTTGTTATGACTGCTGTGGTCAAACAGTGGAGAATATGTGGACACATCGTCTGAATTGCATTAAGATACTGCGGATGGTAAAGGAAGAGATCGATAATGTTATCACGCCCTCGGGGTTATTGAAGAAAACAAACAGAGACTAATGAATGAGCCATGTTTGCTGCTGAAGAGACTGAAGTGGAGAACTCACAGAATTTTATCTATGGTCTCTTTTAGCCATGTAAGGTCTTCCATGGCTGCATCCCAATTCTGCATTAAGATTTCAGAAGCCAGTTTTCCCCAGAGTGAACTCAAAGCATTTCTATCCATTGCTGGAACCAACACTCTAAAGAAGTAAAGATGTTCTGCAGCTCAAGAGTAATTTCCACATTTATATAGGAATTTTGCATACCAAGAGTGTCTCTAAATATTCCTGCCTAAAACCATGCTTGTCTGCCAGGTAGTCAAATCGCATCTGACCATCCCTGTTTGACTGCATTTGCTTTGTAGTTTCTGGATCTTCAAACGTCTTCACAATTGGTTCTGTTTCTGCCTGAAGCTGTTTCAGTTGTGCAGCAACAGTGGTTCTTTTTTTCTCTCAAAGCATGAGGAATATCATCAGAACAAAGGTTTTGGTATACATACATAGCAAAGACTACCATGTTGTTATCACTAAGATCCAATTTCCATTGTAATAATTGTTTTTCATTATATATCTCCTTTACAGAGAGAAACTCAAGCAATGAAAAGACTAGATGCCGATCCAAAAAGTGTGCAATGTGAGTAGTCAAGTCCTACTCCACCTTCTTGCCAAGGAAAAGTAAAGTGTAGGAGTCTATTTTTTAAATTTAAACCCAGTAAACCAAGGAATTTAGGACAATTTGTTAGTTCCTGAAATATGGGAAAAGAGCAACCACAATTAATGCTGGTGCTATAGTATTGGGTTGGCCAAAAAGTTCCTTCAGATTTTAAGTTAAAAATAAGACACATTTTTCATTTTAACCAAGAACTTTATTGAACAACTTATTCACCCTTTTGTTCCACTACCTTCTGCTATTTTCCAGGCAACTTCATAATTCCATCTCCTGAAAACTTTTTTATTTTTTTGAGTAAAGAACTGTTCCAGGTGCCTTTTATAGTCATCCAGGGAATTGAATTTTTCCATTAAGAGAATTTTGTAAAGACCAAAATCAGTGGAAATCTGAAAGTGCAATATCTGGTGAATACAGCAGATGAATCAGAACTTCCCAGCCAAACTGTGACAGTTTTTGCCTGGTCTTCAAAGAAACATGTAGTCTTGTGCTATCCTGATGGAAGATTATGCATTTTCTTTTGACTACTTCCGGACGTGTTTTGTTGAGTGCTGCTTTCAGTCAGTCTAACTGGGAGCAGTACTTGCTGGAATTAATCGTTTGGCTTTCCAGAAGGAGCTCATAATAGAGGACTCCCTTCCAACCCCACAATATACACAACATCACTTTCTTTGGATGAAGACGGCCTTTGGTGTGGTTGGTGGTGGTTCACCTCATGGCCCTACAATTTCTTCCGTTCCGCATTATTGTGCACTATCCACTTCTCATCACCCGTCACAATTTGTTTTAAAAACAGAATGTTTTCCTTACGTGTAAGTAGAGAATCGTATGCGGAAATATAGTCAAGAGTTATTTTGCTTAACTTATGTGGAACCCAAACATCAAAGTGATTAACATAATGAAGCTGGTGCAAATGATTTTCAGCTCTTGATTTGGATATTTTGAGTATTTCGGCTATCTCCCACGTGTATAAGGTTGATTGCTCTCAGTTATTGTCTCGATTTTATCACTATCAAACTTCAACTGGTCTACCTGACTGTGGAGCATGTCCAGTGAGATATCTCCAGTACAAAACTTCACAAACCACTTTTGACATGTTCAATCAGTAACAGCACCTTCACCATACACTGCATAAATCCTTTTTTTGCATTTCAGTTGCATTCTTACCTTTCTTGAAATAATAAAGCATAATATGCTGAAGTGTTGCTTTTTCCTTCCATCTTCAGTATTAAAATGGCTACACAAAAATTCACCAATTTTGATGTTTTTTTTAAATGCACACTGATATGAAAGCTGTCACAATATAATCTAACAAAATTTTTTCTAATGAAGTTAGACAACTAAGCGCTACTAGAGCCATCTTACGGAAAAAAACAAATGAACTTTATGCCCAACCCAATAACTTTATGGTTACATGACCTTAACTAAGTGGTCTAACTCCTCTAGGCTACAGTTCCCTAAAACATGAATTGAAGTTGTTGGAATGAGTAATCTCAAATGCTCTTTCATCTCTGAAGTCTAATAATCCTATGTTTAAAATAAAGTAAGAGAGCATATGAATAAAAAAGATCATGAGCATTGACACCAGGCAGATCTGGGTTCAAACCCACATTCAGAAAATTTCCTTGCTGAATGGCTTTGGATGCATCACTTAATCTCTCTGAGATTCAGCTGACTTATCTGAAAAATAGAGAAAACAATTCTTGCTTCATAAGAACAAGTAAAACTGAAGAATAATGAGTTCCAATATAAATATTCAATATTTTCTTAAAATCATTGAAGAAAAAAATTCTCCCATTATATTTCTGTCCTTGGTAAGATAAAAAATCACATAGAATGAAAAATCACACCTACCCCCATATCAAATCTCCCCTCTCCCAATACTGCAAGGTTTAAATACAATAGTTAAATTTTTTAAAAAGATTGGAAAGAAGGAAGGAAGAGGTAGAAAAATATGGAGAAAAGAAAAGAGGAAGGGCTGTGGGGAAAAAAAAGAAATATTTTTTAATTCCAGAAGAAAACTCTTTCTCCTTAACCCAAAATGATTAAGTTAAATCATGACACTACAGAGATATATAGAAAATATGGAAAGTTCCATACTGTAAAAATTAAATTGTCAATAGCTATATATAAAAGGTATGACTACAAAAGGAATAAACATAAGCACTATAAGAAATATTTAACAGATAAATACTACTTAAAATAGTTTTGGAAGTCCTAGCCAGAACAAGTAGGCAAGAAAAATAAAGGCATCTAAATTGGAAAGGAAGAAGTAAAACTGTCAGTCTTTGAAGATGACATAATATTATATGTAGAAAACTCTAAAGTCTCTACCAAAAAACTGTTAAAACTAATAAATGAATTCAGTAAAGTTGTAGGATACAAAATCAATATAAAAAATCTGCTGTATTTCTATGCACTAACAACAAACTCTCAGAAAGAGAAATTAAGAAAACAATTCCATTTGCATCAAAAAGAATAAAATAAAAAAAATTAAATTAAAATTAAAAAAAAGAATAAAATACTCAGGGATCAATTTAACCAAGGTGAAAAACCTGTATTCTGAAAACTATAAGACACAGATTAAAGAAATTAGAGAAGACACAAATAAATGGAAAGATATTCCATGCTCATGTACTGGAAGAATTAATGTTGTTAAAATGTGCATACTACACAAAGCAATATACAGACTCAGTGAAATCCCTATCAAAATTCCAATGGCATTTTTTCACAGAAAAAAAAGATCCTAAAACCTGTGTGGAGCCACGAAAGACCCCAAGTAGACAAAGCAATCTTGAGAAAGAAGAACAAAGCTGGAGGCGTCACACTCCCTCACTTCAAACTATAGTGCAAAGCTATAGTCATCGAAACAATATGGAACTGGCCTAAAAAAAGAGACATAGATCAATAGAACAATTAGGTAGTTCCCAAATAAACTCAATGTATATGGTCAATTAATTTATGACAAAGGAACCATGAATATATAATGGGGAAAGGACAGTCTCATCAATAAATGGTGTTGGAAAAACTGGACAGCAACATGCAACAGAATGAAACTGGACCACTGTGTTACACCATACACAAAAATTAACTCAAATGGATTAAAGACTTGAATGTGAGACCTGAAACCAGAAAAGTCCTAGAAGAAAACATAGGAGGTAATTTCCTTGGCATAGTTTTTGTGATTTTTTTTTTTTTTTTTTTTTGGATTTGAAACCAAAAGCAAGGGCAACAAAAGCAACAACAAAAGTGGGACTACATTAAACTAAAAAGCTTCTATACTGCAAAGGAAATCATCAACAAAATGAAAAGACAACCTCCTAAATGGAAGAAAATATTTTCAAATCATATATCTAATGAGGGGTTAATATCAAAAATATATAAAGAACTCATACAACTCATTAGCAAAAACAATTCAATTTAAAAATGGGCACAGGGCCTGAATAGACATTTGTCCACAGAAGACATATAGATGGCCTACATGTACATGAAAATGTGCTCAGTGTCATTAATCATCAGGGAAATGCAAATTGAGACCACAATATCACTTCACACCTGTTAGAACAGTATTATCCAAAAGACAAAAGATAAAAAATGCTAGCGAGGATGTGGAGAAAAAGGAACCCTTGTACACTGCTTGTGGGAATGTAAATTGGTGCAGCCACTATAGAGTATGTAAGTTCCTCAAAAAATTAAAAATAGAACTACCATATGATCCAGCAATTCCACTTCTGGGTATTTACCCAAAGAAAGCAGAAACACTAACTCAAAAAGATATATGCATCCCCATGTTCATTGCAGCATTAAGTACAATAACCAAGATACAGAAACAACCTAATTGTCCATCAGTGAATGAAAGGATAAAGAAGATGTGGTGTATATTTGTATAAACTGTACTATTATTCAGCAAAAAAAAAAGAATAAAATCTTTCCATTTGTGACAATATAGGTGCACCCTGAGCATATTATACTAAGTGAAATAAGTCAGACAAAAAATGACAAATACTGTATGGTCTCACTTATATGTGGAATCAAAAATAAAAAAGAAGCTCGTAGATACAGAGAACAGCAGATTGGTGGTTGCAAATGGATGAAAGGAGTCAAAAGGTACAAACTTCCACTTATGAAATAAATAAGTCATAGGGATGTAATGTACATCATGGTGACTATAGTTAATAATACTGTCTTGCATATTTGAAAGTTAAGAGAGTAGATCTTAAAAGTTCTCATCACAAGAAAGAAATTATGAAGCTGTGTATGGTAACAGATCCTTCCTAGATTTACTGTAGTGATTATTTCTCAATATATACAAATATCAAATCATTATGCTATATGCCTGAAACTAATATCATGTTGTATATCAATTATCTCCTTATAAAATAAATTATCAACAGCTGTATATGAAAAATATGACCACAAAAAATGTATGGAAGCACTATGAGAAATATTTAACAGGTACCTATAAA
This sequence comes from Delphinapterus leucas, assembly GCF_059928025.1. Taxonomy (NCBI): domain Eukaryota; kingdom Metazoa; phylum Chordata; class Mammalia; order Artiodactyla; family Monodontidae; genus Delphinapterus; species Delphinapterus leucas. Next base: position 39,683,244 of record NC_143132.1, read on the forward strand.
AGAAAAGATCAGTCATTAAGATGGCAAATTCTCAAGAGTGTTTTTAAAGGATGGTAAGTGGTATACTATTTTCTAGAAATGCTGGAAACATTGTGGCCATAGAGGCTCCAACAAAATTTTGTTTGAATCTTGATTCCAACACTGTGCTCCAGTAATGTGACTTTGGGCCACAGCCTTGATACCAACACCTATCAAATGTAGATTATACTACCTAATTCTCTAATGAATCTGTTGCTTACTAGCCTGGTGGTCACATAACAAAATCAATTTAAATGCTCCCAGTCAGTTTCTGATCTATCTCTAAGTTTTATCTCTTCTGAAAATTAAATGAGATAATGCATTTAAAGCACTTGCACATAGTAGTCATTCAATAAATATCAATAAATAATTAATATAAAGATTAGCATAAAAGTTCCAGTAACATGCAGTTAAAGATATTTACATGTGGATACCATCATTTCAATTATTTTAACACCCTAGGATTTTTAGCTCTGTCAAATGAATCTAAAATATTTATGGTTTCTTCAAAAACTGATAAAGGATAAATGAAGATGAATTAATTTTCTAAAGATTCTATTACTTTTCATGGGACAAAGGAAAAACATGGCTGCCTTAAGATTCACATTTTCCATGAAAGTCAAGTCATAGCACTACCATATCTGAATGTTGGTCAATGTATCCAAATATCCAAACATAATAACACAAGCAGTACTTGCCTAAAACACAAATAAGTCCACTATTTATGTGTAGGCCCTGAACATTGTTTTACAGAAATCTTAAGAATATGATAATATCTCAACAAATATCCTTTTATCTTCTTAGTATCTGAAATTCCAAAATTTAGTGCTTCTTTAAGTTTAAAGCTATGATCCCTCTTATTATATTCAAATACTCTGGAGAAACATCCTTTTTAATGTAATCATTGGTCCTTCATGCTTATTCTCATCTATAATCATGATTTTGACCAATTGTTTCCCCTGACACAGCCAGTCTCATAGTCCAGGTGACTTTTCCACTCCTCCTTGGCTGTGTACTTACAATCCAACATAAGCCCATTTGAAATGATTAAACAGCAGTGATACTGCTCACACTTCGAACTAAATGTCTTTATTTTTATGTTTTATTATATTTTATAAGTAAATACGTAGGTATATTTTACAGATCTTAAAAAATGCAAGTCAAAGAAAATCAGTATCATATTTCACTCAGAGATATCCTATGCAAATAGCATCAAAGAACTCATACCCTGCTGTTTTCATATATCAGAAGTATTTTCCCTGATGATTAAGTATTTTTATAAGTAACTGTTCTAATGAATGTATAATATGCATTCACACACTTGTGCACTTGTGCTATAATTGTTTTCAACAACCCAGATTGCTAACGCTAATTTTTCTGCATGACAATAAGTATATTTATAAATAAACACGTGAGAACCTACGTATTACTTTAGCTTCCTAAGAGGGGAATTCCTGATCCAAAGTTAATAAATCATCTACTTTGGCTAAGTACTTTATTTGCTTTCCTGAAAGATCATAGAAGTTAACTTTAAATAAGATCACTGTCTAAATCCTTCCAGTAACATTTAATTTTAGTTTAATGGAAAAATAACTAATTCATGTTCATTGCAGAAAATTTAGAAGATACAGGGAAAAATGAAAAGTTCTGAGAAATTCTACCATTTACAATGAATAGTTGTTCTTGTTTTCACCAGAGCTTTTCCGTGCATATTACACATGTATTTTTTATTTTTTTTATTTTTTATTTTTATTTTTTAAAAATTTTTAAGGGAATTCCTTTATTTTTATTTATTTATTTTTGGCTGTGTTGGGTCTTCGTTTCTGTGCAAGGGCTTTCCCCAGTTGCGGAAAGCGGGGGCCACTCTTCATCGCGGTGCACGGGCCTCTCACTATCGTGGCCTCTCCTGCTGCGGAGCACAGGCTCCGGACGCGCAGGCTCAGCGGCCATGGCTCACGGGCCCAGCCGCTCCATGGCATGTGGGATCCTCCCAGACCGGGGCACGAACCCGTGTCCTCTGCATCGGCAGGCGGACTCCCAACCACTGCACCACCAGGGAAGCCCTACACATGTATTTTTTAAAGGACAATACAGAATATACAATTTTGAGCTCTACTTTCTTTTTCTCTTTACACGGTATCATAAGCATTTTCTAATGTTCAATTCTCTTGTTTTCTTCTTTATCCCAGTAGTCACCACTGTCTACACTGTTGCCTTAATCAGAAACTCAGAGGAATCACTCCAGACACAACTTTCTCTCCTTTTCCAACATCAACAGCTTAAGCCCTCACATGCCCTCTCCTAGAATAACTCATGTGAGCTTCAGCTTCCCTCCAACCATATTTCCACTGTTTCTCTCACTTGTGCTATTGCAGGTACCCCTTACCAGGTCTTTCTACCTCCAACCCAGCCATCTTGTATCCCATAATCCATGATGTTAGAGAATCTTCATTCTAGTATTGAGACAAAATCCTGTTATCCCAATGATTACAATGATTCGGTTAAGATAAAACCCTGGTTTTTCAGTGTAACATCGTTCTCATTCACTTCTTTAGCTTCCTTCATCTCTTGACATTGTCCCAGTTATAACGTGCCCTCAGGAAATGCCAACCCACTTGCTCTTCCTTGATTGTGTGCTGCTCTCCATGAGTATGTAAATTCCCTATTAAAAGTCTCCTGTAGAGACTATGGAGGCCCACAATACCTATATTTAAGTCCTGGCTGTGCCTGCTGTTGACATTGGGCAATTCACTTAACTTGTAGTTACTTCAGTTTTCTCACTTGTAAAATTAGGTTAGTAACAGTGCTTATCCATGGGATAGTGATGAGGATTGAATGAGCTCATATTTGTAAGGAGCTTGGAACAGTAACCCACACAAGTAAGTGCTATGTAAATGTCTCTTAAATTGAGGCTTTCATGTTGCCTGTTATAATGCTTAGCTTGTACACCCTGCTTAACTTTGAGATCGCTCCAAAATCATTTTTATGAAACTAGACTGAGATGCCTGCCTCTACTCTTTGACCTTTGTCCTATCACTCTGCACACAGTGTTGAAATTGTCTACATTTGTGACTCCCAAAATGGTCAGTTGTCTGAGAGAAGAGGTTGTCTTTCCTCTCTTCATTGCCAAAATCTAGCACAAAGCCTAAGCAAGGCCCTGTTGGTTGTGGGCCATCAGTATCTGTTTTGCAAATGAACTGGCAATTTTGATTAAGGTCTTGTTCACTACTTGTTCTTTTCATGTGCACTGTGTTTTCAAGACCCTAGTTTAAATTTAAGAAAATAGTTAAAGGACCAATCCTTACAATAGATTACAAGCATGCAAACTAATTTTAAAGAGACCAAGTCAGAATCCACTTTTATCTGGCATTTTACTATATTATTTTCATGCAGAAAGCAAGTAGCACATGCCACATAATACTTTAAAAATTAGCAACCCACCAGTCATATTTACTAAGATTAAAATTTGTAGCAATCAGAACTAAGCATGATAAGAAGACATGAAAGAAATAAAAAGACATAGACCCTACTTTTAAAGGTGCTTGGGGTGCTCTTGAGTTTCAGAGTATACATCCACAAGATTATTTGAGAATACTTAAAGACCTGTGACAGGCTATAATTCAGAGGATAAGCAAACTAGAACAATGTATTATCCATAAGTATAAAGAATACATAAATGGAACCAGTAGGACAGAATCATTCAGCTCAACAATGAAATGACTTTTAATTCAGGTTATAAAGTCAGACAATTGTACAAGGATTTGAAGAGAGGTTAAAAATAGCTATGAGAGATGAATAGCACACTTAGTCACGAAAGTAGAAATAAAACAGATGAACTGAAAATAAGATTTTTGGAGGATGTAAAGCAGTTGGCAAATTCTCTCTGTCTGACATTCTATGAGGAAATGAAATAGGTGAGTATGCTACAAAGCCTGGAATTCTCTTTCCATACAAGTCTTTAAGGAAAGATGAGTAAGATAAAACCACTTTGTAAATGAAGATGTTGCAAATATATAGATATTCTTGTAACACCACTAATGTTATTATGAAGTTTATAACAACAATACTAATAGTAAATAATAACATAGTAATAGTATAACAAAGGATATAATGGTGAAAATTACCATTATATTAATAGAATAGGGAAAGCAATATATAAGGACAAATATAAATATTCTAGATTATGTTATTTACATACTTGAAAAACTGAATACCTGAGTATCTAACATGAACTATACCAAAGAACATGCTATTACTTTCCTAATAAAAAGAAAGAGCTTCAAAGGCAAACAAATAATTTTCCAAAGTCTTTTGGTCTGCAAGTCACTCTTACACAAGAGGAATTTGATGAGTTAAGTGTAAATGAATAAGAAACATGTGGATTACATTTTCTTTAAAAATACACAAGGGTTTAAAAATAAAGGAGAAAAAGTGTTTGGCACAATGCATTTTCCGTAAAGCCAAACCAAAAACATTTGAGACAGTTTTAGATTGTAGTATGACCTTCAACACTGCTGTGTTTGTCTATTAACCTAAAAATAAACACTATTTTTCAGTAGGAGAACTGAAGCCATAAAATATACACCAAGGTATGGATATGAATGAATAACTTCTTAAGGATTTTATTGATTTTTTTTTAAATAATCTCCCATCCAGAGATGTTGAAGCAAATGCCCACCACATGTGTCATATTCTGTGTCTATTCCATTATTTCTTCATAATGTTTCTGGTTCATGTATTAGAGGAGACAACATCTGAATATGTATAAAAAAAAAAATGTCAACCTTCCCCTAGTGGTAAGATTGACTTAACTTCAACTTGTACTCTTCAAATGGTTCCAATGTATTCTCAATTTGCATCATTTTTAATACTTCGGTCCATGCTTTATTCCAATTACTGCCTATGTATTTGTTGGAAACACTTTGTCTGTGATGACACTCTTTTCCTGTAAATAGGCAAGACTTGTACTGAAACTTGAAGAACTGGGTTATTTTGAGATTTACTGGTGGGTAAGTCAAGATTGTGGAACACACCATTATGCCAGGCAATGTCCGACTTGACAGCCTGCAACAAGTGGAGAGAACAATTAAGCAAGAACACTAAAAAAAGTTGGTGTTTTTATTTTTGTTGTTTGCTGCTGTCTCACCTGGTGTTTCTATTCAAGCATGCATGGCACTTCAGTGATTTGGAATCACTGCTTTTTTCTTCTTGAATTATTGATATGGTAATGATCATTTTGTTATTCCTCAAATTCTCCCAATCATCCTGCAATACTTCATCAACTTTATTCCTTTTATGCCAAGCACAAAGTTTTGTCAGTTATTTATTTGTACCTTTCCTCAAAGTCATCCTTCCTTTTTTCTTTCCATGGCCAGCTTCCCAAAGGAAACACTTATCTCTCTACCTCTAACCTGCAGTTACAAAAAGGAAGAAATCATCAGTCTCCCTTCCACTTCAAGTATGAACCCGTAGCCTGATGACAGGAACTTGGGGTTTGGGCACTTATTCTGCATTTCTGGGCTGCTTTGCTGATACTGGTTATTCTATCACTTTTCTACTTAATAATCTTTGAAAACACCCCATTGCTCAAAAGCTAAAATCCTAGCCCAGAATACTAGAGAGCAGTATTTACTCAGTAAATATTTGTTGAAAGAATGGAAGTATTCCTCTCATTTGTAGCTGTCTAAAATCTATCCCCAAACCACCTCTTACTACATTTTGAAGCACAAAACTCTGTGGTAGGCAGAATGGCTCTCCAAAGATATCCATCCCCTAATCATTGGAACCTATGGATATGTTATGCTACATAGTAAAAGAAGGTTTGTAGATATAAATTAAGGTTGCAGACTTTAAAATAGGGAGTATAATATGGATTATCCAGGCATGTTCAATATAATCACATGAGCACTTAAAGGTAGAGAATCTTTTGTGACTGGAGGCAGAAAAAAATGTGGCAGAAGGGAAAGCAAGATATATGTGACAGAAGGGAAAATCAGAGATTCCAAGCATGAGCCCATTTGATGTGCCCTTTCTGACTTTGAGATGCAGGGACCCACAGAGAAGGACCTAAGAGCCACTAGATGCTAATGACAGCCCCCAGCAGACAGCCAGCAAGGAAATGTGGACCTCAGTCCTAGAATCACAAAGAACTGGATTCTTCCAAAAACTTGAATGACTTTGGAAGAAAATTCTTCCAGGGCCTCTTGATAAAAGCCCAATTGAACAACATCTTTATTCCAGAGCAGAGAAGAGAAACAGAGCAGAGTAAATAGCCAAGTGAACAGAACTGTAGGATAATAAATTTGTGTTATTTTAAGCTAAGTTTTTGTAATTTGTTACAGAAGCTATAGAAAACTAATACACTCTCAAGTAAGTCGTCCTTGAGTTATACCCACGTGTGTCATTGCCTTCACCTCTGATTGGCACACTACTTATGACAGTAACACTCCTTTTATATCAATTCCCAACCCAACTCTAACTCACAGAAACTTCTTTAAAAAAAGTGCACTGGGTCCCTCCCAGCAAAATATTTTAATTAGTTAAAGGTTTATAAAAGAAAATACTTAGGAGAATTTCTTTGGTTTAATTAAAAGAACAGTATACCTTTTGGATTACTTAATACTATATATGACTTTCTCTTTTGATTTATAACTATAGGCATTTAAGAAAAAAATTTTAAGCCAGTGCTTAGCAAACCTAAATATGCATATATAATATCTAGAGATTCTATTAAAATGCAGATTCAGATTCAGTAGATCTGGGGTAGGACTGGAGATTTCTTCATTTCTTGTGAGCTTTAATTATATTCTGTCACTTATTTTTTTGTGTTGACCTTGGGTCAATTATTTCAGAATCTGAACCTAAATTTTCTCATCTGTAAAATGGATATAATAAGTAAAAATGTGATCATGAATATAAGGGAAATGCTGCTTCTTGTGTCCTATGACACAACCCCTTAGCCTACTGTAATCTAAGCTGCATTTTTCATAGACAGAGCTCATCACACTTATCACATCCCATATGAAACTATAGCCATATTTTTCTACTTTTCTGTTATAGCAACTCAGGAAGTATCAGCAAAGCAGCCCAGAAATTCAGAGAGTGAATGCCCTTGGATGAATCCATCCATCAGTGGAGCTAGGGATTAGTAATCAAGGTCCCAGGCTCTGCTTCTTCATTCAACAAGTACATTCAACACAGTTCTTTAGAGAGAATGAAGCCCACAGTGGGATTAAGTGCCAGTTGTTAACACTGAGAACAAATAGCTTCCTTTCCTGTGTCACTTTCCTCATCTCTTCATTTCTGTTTCTGGGTATCACCTTCTAAATAAGCTACATTTTAATAAGTCCTTGTCTTAAGTTCTGCTTTTAGCATGACGATCACTCATACTTTCACCTGTTTTAGAATGGGATGGCCAGCAGCAGAGACAGAGAAAACATTGGCTTATGGTGTAAATTCAATATTGAACTATGTGGGGACAATGACAATTTTAAAGACCATGGAATAAGCCGAATGTTTAATTTGTTTGTGTGTTTGTTTGTTTTTTTGTTTATATTGGAAACCTTGCAGAAAGAGAATGACAGTCTGAAGTTATCCACCTATGAATTCAGGGAATGCTGGGAAAGCCAAAGGGCCTTCATAGAAATTTTTCAAAACTTTTGTTTCCTACAGCTAGGGGTAACCTTTGCTGAAATTCAAGCACAGGATTTTATAGTAAATGTAGAAAAACTGCAAAGGAGACAATGTTCGGCCTCAGTGTCTTCTAGGCTAAAGTTATGGTGAAGATACAGAGTAAGCAGGAGCCTGAGGTCTGGAATGGTGATAGCTGTTGTACCCAAGAAGGCATGCATTAGTGAGAAGAACACTAGTATCTTTGAGAAGTTCATTGTGGCTGTCCTCTGTAAGACAGAATTAGCAGGAGGAGATGATGCCATGAGAGATAGGGCCCTCATGTCAATGAAGATGACACGGTTCCCGAATAGCAAAGACCAGATGGTGGCACATAGCCATCAGGAGCAAAGTCAGTATAATTACTATAAAGCACAGCAATACTAATATGATAAACAAGGGGTCCTTAAATTATGGGGTTCTTTGACAATTATAAGACACTGTGATATGTCTAGGAGTGAAATAAATGAGCAGCCAGCAAGGGTGAAGCTGGATATGAATAAAAAACCTCAAGAGAAAATAAACCAAGGTTTCTATTAGCTTCTGCAATGAAAAATCACTATTCCTTGCCCAGTTTCCAGATCTGAGCTAACCTCACACACAGGGCCTGGTGACCCAAAGGGAGATAAATTCTCTTGAGGAAAGACTCTGTCATGCCACCAAAAGCATGTATAATAAATGTTTCGCCAATCTCTCCTTGAAAGAACCTGTGGCCTTAAAGTAACTGCATATTGAGGAGGAAGAATACCCAAGATCTATCGTGAGGTGTTGAAAACTGAGCCTTACTTGATACTGAAATTAAAGTGACCGTAATCCCTAATATATTATTGCAAGACAGTAAATGGATTTCTGGCCTAAACCTATCTTGCAATGGATTCAATCATTTCATGGACTTACCCTATGTCATTTTTGTTCCGGTCCTGACTGTGACCAAATTAATGCATTTTTCCATCTCTCAGTTTCTCACCCCTGCAATGGGGATGATAATAGGAGTAGCTAATGACAGGGCTATTGGAGAACTGAGTGACTTAATACATATGAGATCTTAAAACAATTTGTTACACGCTAACAACACAATAAGTTTTATTATTTTTTTGGTTTGTTTTCCTTCATTCAGCAACTGTTTATTGAGCACCTGCTATATGCAGTCACTGACCAGGCACTAGAACTATAAAGATGACTGTCATGGTCTCTGCCTTCAAGATGCTGAGAAACTGGGAAGAAATGAATACAAGATGGAAAGGACAGTGCAACAGGATAAATGAATATATTTCCCTGGAGCAGTCTTTTCAGATGAGATGATATTTTAACTAGCTCTTGAAGGTTAAGTAAGAGCATTCTGGGAAGTTGTTGCTGCTGCTACTGCTGATAATGATGATAATAAATAGTAATTAATAATACAATCTTTAGTTAGTGGGTAACATTTACTTGCCCCTCAAGATAGGCCAATTTGTAATATCAATATGTATTATTTTGCTTAATCTTTATGAGTTTGGTTTCATTTTTTGTTTGTTTCTTTATTGAGGTATAGTTGATTTACAATGTTGTGTTAGTTTCAGGTATACAGCAAAGTGATTCAGTATATATATATATATATATATATATATATATATATATTCTTTTTCAGATCCTTTTCCACTATACATTATTACAAGGTATAGAATAGAGTTCCCTGTACTGTAGACTAAGACCTTGTTGTTTATCTATTTTTTATGTTGTAGTGTGTATCTGTTAGTCCCAAGCTCTTCATTTACCCTCCCCCTTCCCCTTTGATAACCATAAATTTGTTTTCTATGATGGACCTAGAGATTACCATGCTAAGTATAGTAAGTCAGACAGAGAAAGACAAATATCACATGATATCACATGATCACTTATATGTAGAATCTTAAAAAATGAAACAAATGAAATTATATACAAAACAGAAACAGCTTCATTTTTATCTTTAGCCTTGAATTTAGGAATCTGAGGCAGAGAGAGATTCTGACATTTTCCCAGGGTCACTGGGAGAGTTAATGGCAGAGCTGCAGAGCGAGCTGGGGCAGAAAGGTATTTTAAGCAGCGAGATAAACAGTGGAGAGCACGCTTAATTATGAAAAAGCAAGGCTTGATGCTGAAGGAGAAAAAATTCAGAGTGGCTTGAGTACTCAGTGTTCAAGGTGTTAAAGATGGTGGAAAATGGTGAAGAATCCTGAATATTTTGCTAAAAGCTTGAGCGTAACACAGAAGGACCCAGTAGGAAAGTAGAAGCTTGTGGAAGTTTATGAGGAGAAAAACAAGAGTAATGCTACCCTTTACAAAGAAATTTACATCCATCATACATCATCTCACTTAGTTCTTTCAACAACCTGTGATCTATGTAACAGTATTTTTGTTTGGAAAAAAAAAAAAGGAAGCATACATTTAGAGACTTCAGTTATTTTCCTAAGGATTTAAGGATGACAACTCTGGAGGCAGTATACTTGAGTCACATCTTAATTGGAGGGAAGGGTTAGAGGGAGGATATGGTAAAGTCAAATGTGACTGTGGTTTCTGGAGTAGGGCACTGAGTTAGAAATGACACCATTAAATGAGATTTACAAGAGCGTGTGAGGGTTACAGGAGGACATAAGGAATTCAGGTTTTGCAAAAAGACTTCGTACGGATTATCAGACTTCCTGGTAACAGAAGCTTTTAGATGAGCCGTTGAAATATACATCTAAGTTCTAAGGAGACGATAGATAAAAATGGCAAAAAAGGTAATTATTTGAAAAGTATTAATGAACTTTATGCCTTTACTTTTCTGCATATATAACCATCATGCCTACTGAGCTGAGGTCCAGGGCTATAGGCATCAGTCACTGGGGGATGAGAAAATTAAAGTGTGTTTGAGAAGCAATGTAAAGAGAAAAAGAGACGATGACAGAGTACCAATAATATTTTACAATAAGACAGTGATTTTAAATCCCAACACTGTAGAGAAAAATAAAGATTAGCTTGATTTCTTTAGTTTCTATTAATATACGAAGGGCTAAACTAGGTGTTTTCCAGTAGAGAAAGCAGCCACATTCCCCTGAGGTCAAGATGGAAAGAAAGGTGACAATGTGATAAGTGAAATAATACTTCACCCTGACCTTGAAGAAAGGTCAGGAAATGGAGGTGGGGGAGAGAAGGAGATTGCCTTGTGACTCAATATTCCCTCTCTGTGGTTGATCTGGAGGTGAGGAAAGTCTATTAGACAATTTGAGGAGAGTACCAAATTCAGGGACTTGAGACTCACTCCCTCTATTGAGATCATTTGGGTGGACACAGGACACTCTGCAAACTGTGCTAACGTGAGGTACCCCAGTCTGATCAAGAAGGTGGAGCAAGGACTTCCCTGGTGGCGCAGTGGTTAAGAATCCGCCTGCCAATGCAGGGGACACAGGTTCGATCCCTGGTTTGAGAAGATCCCACATGCCGCGGAGCAGCTAAGCCCATGTGCCACAACTACTGAGCCTGTGCTCTAGAGCCCACGAGCCACAACTACTGAGCTCACACGCCTAGAGCCCATGCTCCACAACAAGAGAAGCCACTGCAATGAGAAGCACTTGCACCACAACGGAGAGTAGCCCCCACTCACTGCAACTAGAGAAAGCCAGCATGCAGCAACAAAGACCCAGCGCAGCCAAAAATAAATAAATGAAATAAATTAATTAAAAAAAAAAAGGAAGGTGGAGCAGCATGGTAAGAGACATGGTTGACACTCTCTTGGTCCTGCCATAGTTCTATAGAAGAGGGACCACGTTGGAAGTCACCAGGTCTGTGAGTAGCCCTACTGTAGTGGAATGAGTTAACTTGGGTCAAGACCAGACAAATGCATGGAGGAGAATTGCATGTCTCTGCCAAATGAAACTGAGGGTCAGCTGAATTAACCAGGTGGGAGATGTCTATGCTCCTGGAAGGACAGTCACAACCCTAAGTTCAAAATCGCAAACTTTAGTTTCAGGGGCATGTAGGAGGCCTAACTACAAAGTAGAGAAGACTGATGGCAAAGATATCAGTTAGTGCATGTGCAGTAAACAGAGGGAGGCTGAACCAAAATAGGACAAAACTAAGAGCCACCATGAAGATATATGAATGACATGCCCCTTCCCCTATCCTGAAAATTCAACTTCTTAGCAAGTGAAATAAGAGAAGGTGAAAAATAGCTGAACCCAGTTTCTATTTGTTGTCATTGCTCTTTGTGCCTATTTTTATCTTCTACATTTTTGTGTGTGCCTTTTGTGGTTTTAATTGAGATTTTATATGACTCCATTTTGTCTCCTTTCTTTGCATATCAGTGATACTTCCAAGACCACTTTCTTACTTTGTTTTCAATTTTGCATTTTTAAATTGAAATATAGTTGATTTACAATATGAGTTTCTGCTGTACAGCATAGTGAACTCATATTTTTATAGATTATACTCCATTTAAAGTCATTATAAAATGTTGGGTATATTTCCTGTGTTGTAAACTACATCCAAGTCCACTTTCAATTAATACTTCATGGGTAGTGTGAGTACTTTAAAATAACAAAATAATCCTAATTCCTTCCCCTTATCCTTTGTATTACTATCATCATTCATTTCACTTATATATAAGCATACATAACAAATATACATAAGATACATACATAAGCACAATTAAAACGTTTTTCTATTTTTAATTTGAAAAAAAAGTTGTTAGAACAATGAAGACTAAGAAAAAAAAGTATTTTACCTTCACTTATTCCCTTTCTTTATATAAATCTGAGTATCTACATTATTTTCCTTTTCTTAAAAGAGGTTGTGTTTTTTTAATATTTGTTGTGAAGCAGGTCTAGTGGCAAGAAATTTCCTCAATTATTGCTTGTCTAAGAAAGTTTCTATTTCTCTTTCACTTTTGAAGGATAATTTTACAGCATACAGAATTCTCACGTTTTTTTTTTTTTTCCTCTCAATACTTGAAATATGTTGTTCCACTCTCTTCTTACTTGAATGCTTTCTAAGGAGAAGTTGGATGTAATTTTTATCTTTATTCCTCTATAGATATGGTGATTTTCCCCCTCTGGCTTCTTCCAGGATTTTTCCTTTATCTTCGATTTTCTGTATTTTAAAAACATTACCCCAAGGTGTACTTTGTTTTTTGTTTTTGCTTTTATCATGCTTGTTGTTTTCTGAGCTTCTTGGAACTGTGGTTTGGTGTCTGACATTACTCTGGGGAAATTCTCAGTCATTATTGTTTCAGATATTTCTTCTGTTCCTTTCTCTCTTTTCCACCTTCTGGGGTTTACTATATGTGTATGTCACACCCTTTTGTTTTCTTACAGTCCTTGGATATTCTTTTCTGTTTTTCTTGGTCTTTGTTCTCTTTCCTTTTTAGTTTTTGAGGATTCTATTGATGTATCCTTCAGGTTCATTCATATTACAGCATTTTTTATCTCTAGCATTTCTTTTTTATTCTTTCTTAGGATTTCCATCTCTGCTTACATTGCTTGTCTGTTCTTGCAGGCTGTCTACTTTATCCATTAGAGCCCTTGGCATATCAACCACAGATTTTTTAATTCCTAGTCTGATAATTCCAACATCCCTGCCATGCCTGGTTCTGATACTTGTTCTGTTGCTTCAAATTGTGTCTTTTCCTTTAGTGTGCCTAGAAATTTTTCTTGAGAGCTGAACAATGGCAATACTGAGTAAAAGGAGCTGTTGTAAATAAGCCTTTATTGATGTGGTGGTGAAGTAAAGAGGGAGGGAAACTTTTTATAGTCCTATGATTAGATCTTAGTCTTTCAGTGACCCTATGCCTCTGGACTGCACTTCACAGGTTTTTTCTCCCCACTTAGTTGAGAAAAGATGCTAAAGTGGGCTTGAGTTAACTCAAGTTAAGTCATACCTTGGTATCTGTGGGGATTGGTTCCAGGACCTGCCACAGATACCAAAATTCCAGGACGCTCAAGTCCAATAGTCAGCCCTTAGTATCCATGGCTCTTAATCTGCAGATTCAACCAGCCAGGGATCATGTAGTATTTATTCAAAAAACTTCATCTAAGAGTGAACCCAGGCAGTTCAGACCCTTCTGCCACATGGAAGGCTAGAGTAGGCTAGCGTTGGGTATTTCCTTTCCTCATGTCATTTAACCTCTGATAAAACCCCAGAAGTCTAGGGTCTGGTTAACTAGTTTCTCCTGATGACAAGCCTTGTTAAAAGAAACAGAGCAAGTTTGGGATTGACATGTACACACTGATATATTTAAAATAGACAGCAAACAGGGACCTACTGTATAGCACAGGGAACGCCGTTCAACATTCTATAATAATTAAATGGGGAAAGAATTTGAAAAAGAATAGATACATGTATATGTATAACAGAATCACTTTGCTGTACACCTGAAACTAACACATTATTAATCCACTATGCTCCAATATAAAATAAAAATTAAAAAAACAGAGTATAGGTATCCCCTGCTTTTTGGAAGTCTGCTTTACACCACTTCACTTTTATGAAAGACCTACCTTAGTACCTGTTTTCACTAACCAAAAGAAATCTGAAGAGTATATTGGCATTTATGAAAAAAGGCATAAAACAAAATTAGCATCGCATGTTTGTTCTGCAGCGAGTCATCATAGAGGCAGCGTGCACCCAGAGCAATAAGGGTGGCCCCACCAAGCCCCTTCCCCAGGAACTACACTCAGCATCAAGCCACCAAGGCTTTGAACTGTGCCTGTGAGCATCTGTGCTTTAGCTCGATTTATTTTATGCATCCACTGGCAAAATGTATCCTAAGGTAATTGCTTCTTCGCTTTACACCATTTCAGTTTATGAAAGATTTCATGAACTCCCTTACTTTGAAAAAGTGAGGGAAACCTGTACTCTTGGGTATTTCATAATAGTTCCTTTTCCACCTCCCCCTGTGGGGAGCCTGAGGGGATTTTTCTCACACATTTACTGTGAGAATCTGGTCAAGCTCCTGGAAGTAAATCTCACAATAATGTGGGGGGACCCCTATGACTGAGTCCCTCTAGAATTTTTAACTCTCAGATTTGTCCACGCAAAGCCTCCAGAAATGTATCAAGTACAGTTTAGGTTTCTCTACCCCAGCACTGGTTCCTGCAGCAGTTTCTGCTGGCGAGTCTCTGCTCCTATAAGCCAAGACTCCCTGTATTTGCCTGACTGTCTCTCCAGTCTTGGGGGCAGCAGTTTGCCCTGTGGGCATTCCTCTCTCAGGATGAGTTGTTGAGTTTTTCATCCTGTCCAGCTTTTTACTTGTTGTTAGAACTGAATGGTGACTTCCAATCTTCTTCTACACAGAACTGGAAACCAGAAGTCCACCCATGTTCTTTTGCAGTGTGCTAGCAGGCCACAGAGAAAGAGGCATCACTGTATTTGTGCATGCATGCTGGTGGATGATAGAACAAAGAACATCAGAACAGCAAAGCATTCTTCAGGCTCTCCAAAATGAGAAGGTAATTTGAATGTATTATAGCAAGAGAGCCCTCTTGCTGGGAATTGGAATCCCTCCCCTTGCTGCAAGAGATCTCTGGCCATCCATGAGCATAAAGAGAAAGAAACCCTGGGGCAGTAGCCCCAGAGACTTACAGTAGAGTCAGTGCTGTCCTCCTTGGCCATTCATAAGCTTTCACAGACTCAGCACCAAACTGAAGTGCTGAGGGTAGAGAATAAGGGATCTCAGGATTTGTTTGGAGAGAAATGTCTATTTGAAATACATATACTAATAACATCTGATAGAAATGTGATCAAAAAAATCTGATATGGTTATGACTCAAACCACTTTAAATATACCTTCTATGGAAGAAGTATGTTGCAAAAATCTATATTGGGCCTTTAAGATGGAGGAAATGCCAAAAGAATGTGTATATTTCTTAGGGGGTCAGATAATGGGGGACTACAAACAGCTAAACAAAGTTAGACTGAAGAATTATTGGTTAGTGGTAATTCAGTTTCCTTCATTGTGTTCTTAAAAATATTTCTAGGAATTGCAAATAATGTTGAAACCTTTAAAAGTGTCAACTGAAAGCCGGATGTCTATAAAAATGGTTGGACCATTTCAAATGCTACAGATTTTGCAACTATACTGTCAGGCATCCCAGGATGCTCTTTCAAACTCCCTGGGCAATAAGTAGAGGAAGTAGGTATAAAAAAGAACAAGTTTGTGAAACAGTTTAAGATTTTCCTCCCTGTTCCCTAAACAAGCATTTATTTAACTACCATAAGGAAAAGAAATACTCTTACTTAAAAATGTGAAAAATCTCATCAGTGCTTGCTTTTGAAATTTAGACTTTGGCTATAGG
This sequence comes from Delphinapterus leucas, assembly GCF_059928025.1. NCBI lineage: Eukaryota > Metazoa > Chordata > Mammalia > Artiodactyla > Monodontidae > Delphinapterus > Delphinapterus leucas. The sequence continues at coordinate 39,699,218 of NC_143132.1, forward strand.
TAGACACCTAGAAAAGGAGCTGCTTCTAAAGAGACTCTAAAGAGAACCTTAACCCTAAATTACAGTGAGGATGTCCTTATAAATTGTGAGAATCCAAGATTTTATGGAGGCTGGTAAATAGTAAAAGAGTTCAAATTTACACTCCCAAGGGTAGAATAGGAAGGCAAAAAACATATAATATTGATAAATGCCTACATTATGATAGAGGCTTTTACATGGTATCTTAAAGTAATTCTTTAACCTATGTATGAATTGAAATTTATTGTCCAGCTTTGAGATGATAAAAACAAAACTCAGTAAGGACAGTAGCATAATCAATATTCACTAGAAATCAGAGCCTGGGTTCAAAGCTACCTCTGCCTTGCAGAAGATTTTTCAACTAATCTATGCTTCCTGATGTGACAAAACCCATAACTTTTTTAATGAATTCTTCAAATATATAGGAGGATAAAAGTTCAAGTAACAAAGAAATACTGAAAACTGATATAATTGTGAGGGTGTAGTGTACTTTTTACAAGATTTTGTGTTTTAATTTGCATTTACCTTGTCTCCAAGACCACCCAGCTTTCTCATTACATCATTGGCCCCAGTATATTCATTTTCTTCTCACATAAGTTTTTCTCAAAACTCATTGACTTCCTATTTTAATTTTTTTTGCTTGGTTTCAACACTGCTACTTACCTGTTATCCAGAAATTTCTATTCTTTAGTTTCCTGAATCTGGTATGCAGGTTCTTAAATTCCTTACTTTCCTTTTCCCCAGATTCAGGCTTTATTTTGCCAGAGTACACTTTTATGTATTTCTTTAAGGAAGAATTTACACGTAGGAAACTATCTGAGTTTTTACATTTCCAAAATGCCTTTGTTTCTCACCTTGATTAATAGTCTTCTTGTGGATAGATATCAATTTTTAAAAACCATTTATCCTAGACATCTATTTGAAGGAATGTTCCATCATCTTCTGTCCAATGATTCCTGTGAAAAATATTTATGATGCCCATCTTAAAACCGATCCTTTGTTTATGGCTGTTTAGCTTAGTATTGCTTTAACTTTTAAGTCCTCCTGCCAACAACTTTTAAGATCTTCTCTTGTTCTAAATTTTGTGATATGTCTAGTTGTGGTGTTTTTTGTTTTTTTCCATTGAATGTTGTTTTGAACTAGAGGGGTTCATTCAATCTTTTTTTTTTTTTTTTTTGCGTTATGTGGGTCTCTCACTGTTGTGGCCTCTCCCGTTGCGAAGCACAGGCTCCGGACGCGCAGGCTCATCGGCCATGGCTCACGGGCCTAGCTGCTCCGTGGCATGTGGGATCTTCCCGGACTGGGGCACGAACCTGTGTCCCCTGCATCAGCAGGTGGACTCTCAACCACTGTGTCACCAGGGAAGTCTTCATTCAATCTTGAATGCACTGTTCTTTTTTATGCCCTCAGGAAATTCCACTTTATTTTCTCTTTGATTATTTCATTCACTCTCTCTCAGTTTCCCACTGCTTCTGTAACAAATTAGCACAAACTTAGTGGCTTAAAACAACACAAAGTTTTTATCTGTAGTTCTGGAGATCAGAAGTCCTAAAATCAAGGTGTCATCAGAGCTGCATTTGTCCTGGATGCTCTAAAATAGAATCCATTTCCTTTCCTTTTCTAGCTTCTAGAGGCTACATGCCTTCCTTGGCTCATGGCTCCCTCCTTAAATCATTCAGACTTCCACTGTCATCACTTTCTCTGACTCTGACCTTCCTACCTTCCTCTTATAAAGACCCCTGTGGCTACATTGGGCCTCCCTGAATAATTCAGGATACTATTCCCACTTTAAGATCCTTAATTTAATCCCATTTGCAAATTCTCTTTAGCTATGTAATGTAACATATTCACAGTTCTGGGAATTAAGACATAGACATCTTTTGGAACCACTGTTTTATCTACCACACCCTCCATTTTCTTCATTCGGCATTTCTGGAATTCCTATTTCATAGATGATGTCCTTCCCAGAATGACTATCTATATCTCTAATACTGATTTCTTACTTTTTCATCTCTTTCTCTTTTTGTGTATATTCTGGTAATTTCTTAGATTTTTTCTTCAAGTCTATTTTTAACATTTTATATTGGTGATTGTTTTTCTCTTTTTATACATAGAAGTTTACTTTTATTTTATAATTTCTTCTTTATTGGCTTTAAACTTAGGTGCCCTTCATCTGATTTATCTTTCAAATAAGACCATCTGAATTTTATTATTCAGAAATTAACTAAATATTTGTTCTGATGATAGCTTCACTTTACTCAGCTCTGTTTTTGTCATTTGTGTTGTAATTTCACTGAAGTTTCAGAAAGAAAGTGAAATAAATATACGTGCTCTCTGTTACAACTTGAACTGGAAGTTCTATAAGCCTTTATTTTAGTTTAATATTGCTTTACAAATAGTCAAAGATCTTCTGTGATTGATGCAGGAAATGATAAGGAAACCTAAAGAAAAGCATCTCTAGGAAGAGAAATAGTGGCAACTGGAAAGGCAGATGAATGTCAGTAATAGTCAATAAAATGTTTTTAAAAAAAATTTAAAAAGCTGTGAGAGAGACATCCTAGTAGTCAATGGACCAAAATCTGAAATATTTGAAAGAAAATAATTACACTTCAGACGAAAGTTAAATTGACCTCCTATACAAGAATGGTAGAATGAGAAATAAACACAAGGCAACACATTAAGTGTTGGGCTTCACCCCGCCAGCCTGCAAGGCCTGTGCTTGCCCAGCTTCAAGACTGAAGAAAGAACCTGGAGTCAGCAACAGAGACATCATTCCTTTAATGGATGGGGGAGCTTACACATCGGAAGCAAGGTCCTGGAGCTACACCCTACCATGTACCGTGCACGGCAGGCGGGCTCATTAGTTACTAGGAAACCAGCAGAAAACCATCAGAGGGGCACGCCCCTCACTGCTTCTGATAAGAACAATCACTAGCTGGGGCCTGGGGCAAGGATGTAGGAAGCTCAGTCATGTGAGCAGGATAAAGGTTAGGCAGGCAGTGGTTGGGCAGGGGATGTACAGAGAGCAAGAGAACAACCTTCACTTAATGAGTGGCCTGACCATACGTTAAGCAATAGAGATTCTCTTAATCTAACTGTCGAATGAGAAAATAAATTTAGAACATGAGAGTAATGGGAGTTGCAGTGGTCAATATTTAGGTTTTTAATATTTTCAAGTGTTGAAAAATATTTAAGGAGATAAATTTTAATCCAAATAAATTGGCTTGAGTTATGTAATAGTTCAGGTTCTGTGTTAAACATTCAACAAAATACCAAGATGTGATGCATGAATATAGTGGGTATTTTCACCATCCGATAGGCATAAGAAATGTGGTGTTTCTACAAACACTGTGGGTATGAAATTTGTTAGACTGGGGGTGTGACTCAACCTTCACTCAGTGCTCTATTCTACTCTGTGACTCAACCAAGTGGCACTAACTGCAGACAAACTCCAGGGCATCTCTACTGACAACACATAGCAACTCCGACTTGAAGAAGGAACCACTACAGGACAGGACCTCCTATCAGCATCAGAATCACAATTGTGCTAAAGCCAGGGATGTGGAGAAAACTATGGCTTCCTGGATTGTTCTTGGGCAAGCACAACTGCCAGCACCCAGCTTGCTGATAGCCAAGGACCTGACATATTACCAAGCAAAGACTCTAAGGATGTATTAAAATGTATTCAGGACCAGAAAGAAACCATTGAATAACCAATGTACTAGTTGCCTGCCTTCATCAACTGCTCTCAAATTCCAAATGTTCTATTCGGATTACCAACTGTAAACTTAGAATCTGTCCCATCCTTGTCCAATTCTTGGCACAAGGCTACTTGAAATATCCAATGACATGTGAGGTAGTTTAGTGCGGTGGTTATAGACCTTCCCCTTGGATCCAGACTCTCTGGGTTTGAATCCCATTTTTTCCACTCACCAGCCATGTACGAGCTTGAACCTGTTGCTTAAACTCTCTATGCCTCTGTTTTTCCTTCTGAACAACCAGGGAAATAACAGCACACACCTCTTAAGGTTACCGTAAGAATTAAGAGAGTCAATATACACAAAGCCCTCAAAAGAGTGCCAAGACAAATAGGCACTAAAAGAATGCAAATTTGATTATCTGCCATTCCGTTTCCCTTCCTTCCAGGAATAAATGAAAGGCTAACACATCAGTGTATCAATATATTGATATGAACAACTCTCACATTAATAATTACTTTTTCAAAATTTTAGTAGTCATGAGGCTGACTGACACTTGAAGTACTTCCACGATAGTCTTGGACATCCAACAACATTGCAAACTCATTCTCAACTCAAGTGACCCCATGGAGAAAGTCCAACCATACTTAGCCCCTCTGCTATAGCTTCTTTAGTACAGAAGTTGATCTGGACTATCAGTATATTTGAGGCCAACCACACGTGTTCTTCCTCCAACCTCTTTCTTTCATCTTTGGGTTCCAATCTTCTTTCTGACTACATTTCCAGTAATGACCCTTGTCTTAAGTTTCAGAGTTGTAAAGGTTAAACTACTCTCTCATTCTCGCTCTGAGAATAGCATTGCATTCCACCCTCTTTCTGGAAAAGGGTTCTGCCCTTGAATAAAAGGCAAACTTGAATACTATTGAGTCATGATAAATGGTGAAACTTAAGCCCACAAGACTTTATCTTTGAACATATTTTTACCCTGACATCTTGAAAGTATTACATGATGCAATTATCTCCACAAGTTTTTTTTTTTAACTATTTTTCCATCCCAAACGTACCATTCTAAATGAGACCTCAATTTATTATCATCATCATCATCCTTTCGTAAGCTCTTACTGAGTAAGGTGCTTCAAAGATATTGTTAACACTGAAAAGTGTATCACAGGATCTTGGTCACGGAGAGGTTAAGAGTCTATATGGGGAAACTGTACAAGTGCCAAAAGATTACGGACCCAGGTAAAATTTACTGTGTGGCTTATAATTCAGCAGGCAATAAATGCTACATGCAGAATAAAGAATGGCTTTGAAGAGTCTTAAAAAATGAGTAAGATTGAGACAAGAAAAGTGAGTGTATCAGAGCATCCTCAAAAGTATATACGTAGTGAGCACACATTGTGGAATCTGGAAGGCATGTGACATGTCTGAGAAATAAGAGTAGGATGATTTGGTCACTGTGAGAAATTTTAATATGGAATCACTTTTCCATCTAGTAAAAACTACAGAGTTCATAAGAGAAGAGGAAAAGAACCCAAACATAAACAAAAAACACGGTACGGATGATGGCTATTAGGCAAATATTCTTGCTGTAAACTAGTATTCCTTTTGTATGTTTTTCTTCTTTCCCCTTCCTTTTTAATGGGGACCTAATGTTCCGAGAATCCATTTGACTTTGTTCCGAGAATCCATTTGACTTTGGCAAGCTGTATGAGACACGAAGCAAGAGCATGTTTATTATGCTTACATGAAACAAATAAATAGAAAGAGAAAAAACAAACATACAACAAGCTATAATGATTGTCACCTGAAGAATCCAGAAACTGAGAAGAGCCTGGCTGGTGTACCCTATGTGAAATGGGTGTCAGTGTCTCCAGAAGACCCCTGTTCCTGCTGCACAGGCTAGCTTTGTTCTACCTCATGAAATAGCCAAGCTCTGTGGTATATTCATTCTTTTTCTTTTTATCTTCAAAGATTAAAACAAACAGGAGAGATCAGATGAGGATCATAACAGGAAGAATGTGGGTGTGGGAGGTGTGAGAAATAAGTGCCTGGGGCCTGAGTTGGTTCTCCCTTGGGTGACTGGAAATCACACTGTGGCTGGATGACCAGAAAGTACACCAAAGGCTTTGAGTAAAATCTACAGGCCAGGCCCATAGAAACAGTATTCTGCAAAGATGAGTCCAATCATCACTTACTCATATTTGCGAAAACAGTCAGCCAGGAGAAGAACGTCCCTCTCCCCTGAGGTCCTGCTTCTTTCTCCCAGGATGTAGCATTGCCTATTAGGACCATTGGGATTGCCGCAGACATATCCTGACAGCTGCAGAAGATTTTGGTAACAGCCCTAATTCCACTTTCCCTTCCATCTGTCTGCAGATGGTTTAAATTTGACCCCTCAGGAAAAAAAAGAAAAAGAAAAAAAGAAAAAAGTATCCTACCAAGAAGTAATTACTATGCTTGTAGATTTCACATCAAAAAAAAAAAAAGACAGGATTGTGATTTGCAGGAGTCTTCTAATTGTAGATTATGTTGGGAGTTTGACACTCATACTGAGCGTGGAGGTTTTGACACTATTTGGGGATGGATTGCTAATATTTCGTGTAGATTTAGTCAAACTGTCAATCATAACAACATAGAAAATAATCAGAAATGTCAGCCAGAATGCTGAGGGAAGTCAGTCCTTTCAAAACTATTAGAATTGCTTTTATTTCTCAAAATATCTTTCAACTACAACAGGATGATACAACACCAGAATGTTTCTGTTTATTATATGCCATCTGGATTTCCTTTATTAATTATAGAATTCTTCTTTCTACAAGATTTTTTTCTAAAAATTGCAAAACAATTTAAAGTTATTATTTTAAATTTTTTAAAAAAATTTTTAAGGAGATTATCTTGGTGTGAATAACATCACCGAGATAATTTAGGAGAAATAAAAATGTAAATAAAGTCCTAGAATATTTCAAAGAATTATAGACTCTTAGAATCTCTATGACCTTAAAGTTCTCTGGTCCAAGCCTCTCCTTTGCTAAGTGGAGAACTCAGGTGCAGGGAGAGTTGACATGCCCTAAGCCACTCATTTTGCTTACCACTGAGCCAGAAGGAGATGCCACCTCTCCTGTTGCCCAGTTCTGTACTCCTTCCACGAAATTTCTCCTGAGATGTCCCTTTGACGCATAAGTCACACATAAGTCATTCTTTTAAAATAAGTCAATTTTTCAGATGAACAGATAAAGGAGATGTGATACATATATACAATGGAATACTACTCGGCCATACAAAAGAATGAAATAATGCCATTTGCAGCAACACGGATGCGACTAGAGATTATCATACCAAGTGAAGTAAGTCAGAAAGAGTAAGACAAATACCATATGATATCACTTATATGTGGAATCTAAAATATGGCACAAATGAACTTATCTACAAAACAGAAACTGACTCATAGACATAGAGAACAGACTTGTGGTTGCCAAGGGGGAGCCGGGGAGGGAGAGGGATGGACTGGGAGTTTAGGGTTGGTAGATGCAAACTATTACATTAAAATGGATAAACAACAAGTTCCTGATGTATAGCACAGAGAACTACTTTCAATATCCTATGACAAACCATAATGGAAAAGAGTATTAAAAAAGAATGTACATATGTGTGTAACTGAGTCACTTTGTTGTACAGCAGAGTGGCACAACATTGTAAATCAACTATTCAATAAAAAAAATAAAAATAAGTCAATTTTTTGCAATTATTTCATTAATCTTCAAATAAAAATCTCTGAAATAGAAGGAATTTCATTTTTAACATATTAAAGCCATATTTTAGGGTACTGGCTTTGTGAACAGTGTTGTAGAGCCTACAAAGAAAAGACATGGTTCCTTATATCAAGAAGCATGTCATTCTTTGGGGAAATCATTTTGGGAAATCAAGGTCTAGGCACGTGAAACTGTAGGACTCTAAGGCTGTATATGAGGGAAAATGAATGGCATAGAAGATACAGAAGAAAATAAGGCTTTTCCTTGGCTTTCAACAGGTGCTCTGTGAATACTTGCTGAGTTGCACTGAGTGTTTTCACTTGGAGAACAGCTTCTCTCTGGGAAGAGGAGGGGTTAAGACAACATTGTCAATAAAAATTCTGTAGACTTGGGTTTAATTATGCATATTTTAAAAACATATTTAAATGTAAAATGAGTCTGGAAAGACATCTGAGTGTTATGTATTTATTCTAAAAATATTATGTTAAAAGTACAGATTACATTAATATGTGAGAAAAAATAATTTAAAATATTATTTCCTTTAAATAATTTTCTAAGTATTTTATCAGTAGCTTTCTGATCTGTGATGATGATTTTATGTGTCAATTTGAATAGGCCATGATACTCAGATATGTGGTCAAACACTAGTCTAGACATTGCTGTGAAGGTAGTTTTTAGGTAAGTTTAACATTCAAATCAGTAGACCGTGAGTAAAGCAGATTAGCCTAATATGGGTAGGTCTCATGCAATCAGTTGAAATAAATGTTTCTTGCATTAAGCAACTGAGGTTGGATGATTGTAATCACAGCCTAATTTTCCTCTCCTTTCTAAAATAAAAATAGGTATTACAAGAAAAAAGAATGACGTCCCCCAAAGAAGAGAAAATTCTGCCTGCCGTCCACAACATTAGCTCTTCCCTGGGGTCTCCTACCTGCTAGGCTACTCTGCTGATTTTGGACTTGCACGATGAATGAATGAATGAATTAATTAATTAAAATACACACACATGCATATCTTATTGCTTCTGTTTCTCTGGTGAACCATGACTAATAGTACACCATCAACTTACCCATCTAATAAAGTATCATAAAAATTGACTGCTCAAAGGAAGATACATCTCAATGCTTTGACAGAAAGCACAAAAGTGACATGGAGATCAACAGAGAACTATCACTGTGACCATATGATTATTGCCTTGGATTGTGGTGGTTGGAATATTCTTTTGCAGAGGAAAAACTGCTAAGTTCTACCATAAAGGCAGGTAGTCTGGGCTCTAGACTCAGAGATGAATTGTGCCTTGTCTCAGTATTTATTGGCTGTATGTGTTTAGTAAGGCATATAAGCTCTCTGAATCACAGGTTCATCATTTTAAAATTGTAATTTATTTTAAAAGTTACATATAATAATAAGTAACTATGTTCCTATCCATAGGAAAAATACTCTACAGTATTTTCATTAATTTTTCCTGTATATTTTCTTTCTTCCAAATGTGAAAGGATACTTGATTTGTGGAATCCTTTGGAGAAGTTGTATCATTTCAACTGGATGACTATTATTGAAGAAATATTTCCATGGTTGGCTTATAGGCTTCCTAGGGTCAAATGAGAATTAATATCTTAATATGTGTTCAGCTTTTTGCTCAGTGATTAACATAAGTAAAAGTAATCAATAAATATTTGTTACTGTTCATAGCTGCGGTAGAGAAAATGTTCACCAAACATTTCTTACCCACATTTCTCTGTGTTCTCGCAGCTTGATAGGACCATGTGAATAGTTTGAGCCAATTAGATATAAACAGAAGAAGGAACATGTTTAATTTCCAAAATGAATCCATTTTAAAAAAAAGTAAAAGCTGAAAAGACTAAGTGTTCCAGACGTTGCAGCTTCAAGATGTAAAGAAAGCCTTCCTTATTCTGGGTTCTAGAGCAGCTAGGTGGAGTAGAGGTCCCTTGTCAACCTCTACAGTGAGTGTGAAATAGAAGTTTCTTGCATGAAGCCTCTGAGATATGATGATTGTAATCTCAGCCTCACTTTCCTGTTCTGTTTAAAATGATGATGCACCATGCTTAGCCTTCAATAAGAATAATCAGTGACATTCCCACATAACTAGAGACTCCAAACCACCATTATATTAAGTAAAATATATTGAATTATCTACATAATTTGTACTAAGACAACCTGATGAGGTGATTCAGATTGAAAAGAGTGTTTTAACATTTTGTTTGTTTATACATTTGTTTTTAAAGTTTGACTTTCAGTGAATTTATATACTTTAAATTCCTTTTCTTTTCTACTTCATGTAGACCTTTTAACATTTCTTGTAAAGCCAGTTCAGTGTGATGAACTCCTTTAGTTTTTGCCTGCCTGGGAAACTATTTTCCTTCAATTCTGAATAATAACCTTGCTAGGTACAGTATTACTGGTTGTTATTTTTTTCTTCATTTAGGACTCTAATTATATCATGCCACTCCCTCTGGCCTGCAAATATTTTGCTGAAATATCAGCTGATAGGCTTATGTGGATTCCCTTGCATGTGACTAATTGTTTTTCTCTAGCTGTCTTTAAATTCTCTCTTTATGTTTAATTTTGACATTTTAATTATAATTTGTCTTGGCGTGGATCTCTTTGGGTTCATTGTGTTTGGGGGGTCTCTGTGCTCCCTAGACATGGATATTTGATTTCTTCTCCAGGTTAGGAAGTTTTTCAGCCATTATTTCTTCAAATAATTTTTCTACCCCTTTCTTTCTCTCTCTTGTCCTTCTGGGATCCATATAATGCAAATTTGTCCCATAGGTCCTTTAAAGAATCCTTATTTTAAAAAAAAATTGTTTTCTATTTTGATTGGGTAATTTCCACTATTCTGTCTGCCAGATCACTGATCCATTCTTCTGTACCATCTAATCTGCTATTGAGTCCCTCTACTGTATTTTTTCTTTCAGTGTTTATATTCTGACTAGTTCTTTCTTATGTTTTCTCTTTGTTGAAGTTCTCACTGTGTTTCCTCATTCCTCTCCTAAATTCAGTGAGCATCTATTTTAACCATTATGAACTCTATATCTGGTAAATTATTTTTTTATCTCCATCACATTAGGTATTTTTCCTGGGGTTTTATTTTGTTCTTTCATTTGGAATATACTCCTCTGTCTCATCATTTTGTTTGACTTTCTGTGTTTGTTTTCATGTGGACAAAACAGATACCTCTCTCAATCTTGAAGGCATGGCTTGTGTCAGAGTGTCCCTTGTGCAGACTGTGTGTACCAGGCAGTTTTGGCAGGCCAACTAGAGCTGAAGCAGGCACATGTGGACCATGGAGTCCTGGGGCGCACTGTGATGGGGCTGCCCCAGTAGGAGAGCTGGAGTTGGAGTGGGCATGGGCAGGGAGCCCAGGATATTCCAAACTGGTGCTCACTTGGGGGGATGGCTGTAGTCTTGTGAGGTTCAGGACTCTGGGGGCACACTGGCACTGCCTTAGCTGGTCAGTTAGAACACCTGGATTGTATTCCCACCTGAGCTATCAAGGTGGAAGGGGAATGTCAAAAGTCGTGGTGCTTTTGGGTACCTCCTACCTCAGAGATAGTCTCATCATTTCCTCACCCATTTAGCAGATGCTCTAAGGTTAGTAAATGAATATCCTTGATGCATAGACTAGGTGCCCTTTAAACCACTGATTTTTGTTTTTTTGTTTATTTATTTTATTTTATTTTATTTGCTGTGCCCCAGGTCGGGCAAGTCTGCACATGGGTCCCTCAGTGATAGCCCTTCCTACTTCACGTTGCCACATCAGGGGTGGGATTTCCATAGATACTGTGTCTGTGACTCATCTGCCACTCTTTATGTGGTCCCTCTATCATTTAATGTGCAAAAGCTGTTCAACCAACCCTCAGTTCTTCTTCAGGATGAATTGCTCTATATGTAGGTATAGGTTCAGTGTGTCTGTAGGAGAGGTTAGTTCAAGATCTTCCTAATTTGGCATTTTGGACTGGACCAATTATGTTATTTTCTTCATCTACTTTACCCAACTATGTAGTCAGGAACTGGTAATATAACCAAAGGATGGATTCAATAGGCCCACTTTGAGATAGAGGTTTGGCCAAAGTCTATTTACCAGCCACCTTCCATAAGCTTCAGTGAACCATAGTCGCATCTCAGGTCCACAGGGATTAAGGTCAACTCAGAGTCAGTGTCTGGGATTTTCCCCTTTCTCCAGTGCAGAGTCACTGGCAAAATGACTATATACCATATCAGGGGATGTTTAGAGGATGATTTACAGTCTGTACACGTAATGGTTACAAGGCCCTCCTCAAGAAGGCCAACTGAGTTACTCCATTAAATTCTGTATCCAATAGATATAGCCTATCTAACTTTCTATTCCACCTCCTTAGTCTAACATGCTCAGGACCCATTCATGTATATGCTTCTCAGCTTCCAAATGGTAAATATGAGCAAGTTCTTTCAATCTCTGTGATGTGTAAGCTGTCTTCTCCCAAGATAATTAGTGATTCTCCCCTGGGTCTTATTGGAACCTGACTCTCATTTTTGAAGTATGATGTGGGTATTTTATGAAAGACGGTTAGTTTCCTCCAAAAGAGGAAGGGAGTTGTTTGAACTGGCAAATGAATTTTGGGACTCAATTATGGGATTTATTTAATTATGGGGGCCCAGGTTTTCCAGCTTCCTCTGAGTACACTCAAATATTTCTGCCCACGTCTAAGGGAATCATTCCTTCCTCATTAAGAAAATTGGTAAAGTTGTCTGTCCAACTTGCTTTAAAATTCTCCAGACTGCACCATAAGACTTTGATTCTGATCTTCAGCTGTGTCTACAACTGAATTTAAAAATCCATTAAATGCTGTTATGAAGTTCTCTGGTTTTCTACCAGTTTTGAGCTAAAAGTTCAAAACTTTGAGTTAACCTTTTTTTTTTACAGGCTTTCGATGCCATTTCCTATACTCTTCTATCCCTTACAATATTTATAACAATTATTGCTGCCACAGTGGATGAGTTCAGCAGATTACTTAGTTCTTAGAGCCCTGATACTTTAAATGGATTTGTTGACACTGCATACCATGGATTACTAAAATTCTCCTTTTTGCCTGCAAGGGGGCCATTCCTACATTCATGCTCTAACATATGAGCAACTCTATGCCACATCATTTCTTGAGGATTTTTTTCCTAGGACCATTCCTTATAGGCAAAAGTGTGTCTGCCACATTTCAACCAGGTAAATGGAAATCACTCTGAATACTCAAAGTAGCAAATTCAATGCAGGATGTTAGTTTCACAGTGATGGAAAAGCTAAGGGGATGGTGAAGTGAACCAGAGATTAGTAACATCAGGAAGTTGCTTCCACCCATAAGTGAGGACAAATATTAAGAGAGCCTGAGGCCAGGGTACCTGGCATTAGCTGGGAGTATAGCAGGAATAGAGGCTACAGAGAAGCCATAGTCATCCCTGGAGATATAGCTGCTGCCACAGATATTGTTCAAAGTAGAAAAGGAGAAATATCCCAGCTTCTCCCTGACTCCTGGTCTCATCCCTCAATCTCCTGCCATTGCTGGGAGTCAGTCCTCCTGTGATACTGAGGGAAACACTGGAAAGTTTAGGGAGAGATCTGAGAGCAAACAGTCCCTGGATCTACAAATAAATAAAAGTCGTTGCTCTTTCCAGAACACAGTGGTTTACTAAGGAGGAGAAACAATTTCCCCCTCCACCTTGGAGTGAACTGTTCTGGTTACATTGAGCAGCTACCACTGTGTAATGAGGAGAGCATCAGGCACCATGTGCATAATCTACCTAGAATAAAGCTATTACAAGAAGAAAACGGACCAACTACGCATTAGGACATTTACCAGGAGAAAGAAATTGAGGAGAAACAAGCATTTACTTTTCAAAAATAAAGGAAAGAAGATTTGGTCAAGTTGCTGATAAAAGACAATGTGATAGAGACTCAAACACACAGTACAGCCAGACCAAGGAGGTTGAGGATGTTTTCAGAACACAGGAACTGTATCCATTTAACTAGCTTTTTATCCCACATGAGAGATGGCATTGTGAGGAGGTAGTAAGTGTTTTTAGATTATGGTGATAATTGTTCTTCCTGATGAAATGGTGAAAGACTGTAGGTAATTACATGGAATTTGGATGCAAGGAAATTAAGTGGTCAACACACATTAATTGAGGCTGGGGTCTGAGGACAAGATGATGGAGTAGAAGGACCTGAGTGTACCTCCTCTCACAAAAACACCAAAATCACAACAAACTGATGAACAACCATTAGCGAAAAGACTGGAACCTACCAAAAAAGTTATTCTACTTCGAAAGACAAGGAAGCCACAGTGAGACAGTAGGAGGGGCGCATTAACAATACAATTAAATCTCATACGGGCCGGGTAGGCAATCCACAAACTGGAAAATAATTATACCGCAGAGGTTATCCCACAGGAGTGAGAGTTCTAAGCCCCATGTCAGGCTCCCCAGGAGTCTGGAATCGGGAAGAGGAGTCCCCAGAGCATTTGTCTTTGAATGCCAGTGGGGCTTGATCACAAGAATTCCATAGGACTGGGGGAAACAGAAACACCTCTCTTGGAGGGCACACACAAGGTCTTATGCACACTGAGACCCAGAGGAAAAAAGCAGTGACTTCATAGGAGCCTGGTTCAGACCAACCTTCTGGACTTGGAGAGTCTCCTAGGGAGGTGGTGGAGGAGGGTGGCTGTGGCTCACTGAGCAGAAAAGGACACTGGTGGCAGAGGTACTAGGGAGTACTCATTGTCGTGAGCTGTCCTGGAGGCTGCCATTTTGATGCCAAGATCTGACCCCATCCAACAGCCCTTAGGCTCCAGTGCTGGGATGCCGCAGGCCAAACAACCAACAGGGCAGGAATACAGCCCCACCCATCAACAGACAGGCTGCTTAAAGTTGTCCTGAACCCACAACCACCTCTAAATACACTCCTTGACATGACACTGCCCACTACAGGGAAAAGACACAGGTTTACCCACCAGTGGGCAGGAACCAGTCCCTCCCACCAGGAAGCCTGCACAACCCTATTAGACCAGTGTCAACCACCAGGGGAGCAGACACCAGAGCAAGAGGAACTACAATCCTGCAGCCTGTTGGACTGAAAGCACAGAAAGTTAGACAAGATAATATGGCAGAGGAATATGTTCTAGACAAAGGAAAAAGTTAAAACCCCAGAAGAACAACTAAGTGAAGTGGAGATAAGCAATCATCTGGAAAAAAAATGCAGAGTGATTATAGTAAAAATGACCCAAGATCTCAGAAAAAGGAATGGAGGCACAGATCGAGAAGATACAAGAAATGTTAAACAAAGAGATAGAATATATAAAAAACAAACAGAGATGAACAATACAATAACTGAAATGAAAAATACACTAGAAGGAATCAATAGCAAAATCAATGAGTCAGAAGAACAGACAAGTGAGCTGAAAGACAGAATGGTGGAAATCACTGCCATGGAACAGAATAAAGAAAAAAGGATGAAAAGAAATGAGGAAAGTTTAAAGGACCTCTGGGATAACATAAAATGCACCCATATCTGCATTATAGGGGTGCCAGAAGGAGAAGAGAGAGAGAAAGGACCTGAGAAAAAATTGGAAGAGATAATAGCTGAAAACTTCCCTAAAATGGTAAAGGAAACATTCACTCAAGTCCAGGAAGCAAAGAAGAGTCCCATGCAAGATAAACCCAAGGAGGAACACACCAAGACACATATTAATCAAACTGACAAACATTAAAGACAAAGAGAAAATATTAAAGGCAACAAGGGAAAAACAATAAATAACATACAAGGGAATCCCTATATGGTTATCAGCTGATTTTTCAGTAGAAACTCTGCAGGTCAGAAGGGAGTGGCACAATATATTTAAAGTGATGAAAGGGAAAAACCTACAACCAAGAATATACTACCCAGCAAGGCTCTCATTCAGATTTGATGGAGAAATCAAAAGTTTTACAGACAAGCAAAAGCTAAGAGAATTCAGCACCACCAAATCAGCTTTACAACAAAGGCTAAAGGAACTTCTCTAGGCAGAAAAGAAAAGGTCCCCACTAGAAACAAGAAAATTATGAATGGGAAAGCTCACTGGTAAGAGCAAACATACAGTGAAGGTATGAAACCATCCACACACAAATACGATATCATAACCAGCACTGATGAAAAGAGGAGAGTACAAATAAAGGATATTGGAAATGCATTTGAAGTTAAGAGACCAGCAACTTAAAACAATCTTGTATATATAGACTGCTATATCAAAACCACTTGGGAACCACAAACCAAAAATCTACAATAGATATACACACAAAAAAGGAAAAGGAATCCAAACACAACACTAAAGATAGTCATCAAATCATAAAAGAAGAGAACAAGAGGAAGGGAAGAAAAGAGACCTACAGAAACAAATAAAAAAAAAGATTTTTTAAATGTCAACAAGAACATATATGTCAGTAATTACCTTAAATGTAAATGGATTAATTGTTCCAACCAAAGACACAGACTGGCTGAATAGATACAAAAAGAAGGCCGATATAATATGCTGTCTACAAGAGACCCACTCCAGATCTAGGGACACATAAAGACTGAAAATGAGGGGATGGAAAAAGTTATTCCATGCAAATGGAAATCAAAAGAAAGCTGGGGTAGCAACACTCATATCAGACAAAATAGACTTTAAAATAAAGAATAAAATAAAGAATGTTACAAGAGTCAAGGAAGGACATAATGATCAAAGGATCAATCCAAGAACAACATAAAACAATTTTTAAATATATATGCACCCAGCATAGGAACACCTCAATATATAAGGCAAATGCTAACAGCTGTAAAAAGAGAAACTGACAGTAACAAAATAATAGTGGGGGACTTTAACACCCTACTTATATCAATGCGCAGATTATACAGACAGAAAATCAATAAGGAAACACAGGCCTTACATGACAGATTAGATCATATGGACTTAATTGATATTTATAGAGCATTCCATCTGAAAGCAGCAGAAAACATATTCTTTTCAAGTGCACGTGGAACATTCTCCAGGACAGATCACATGCTGGGCTATAAAGCAAGCCTTGATAAATTTAAGAAAATTGAAATCATATCAGGCATCTTTTCCAACCACAAGCTACAAGATTAGAAATCAACTACAAGAAAAAAACTAAAAAACACAAACACGTGGAGGCTAAACAATATGCTACTGAACAACCAATGGTTCACTGAAGAAATCAAAGAGGAAATCAAAAAATACCTAGAGATAAAAGAAAATGAAAACACAATGATCCAAAACCTATGGCACACAGCAAAAGCAGTTCTAAAAGTGAAGTTGATAGCAATATAATCTTACTTCAGGAATTAAGAAAATAAACAACCAAACCTTACACCTAAGGCAGCTAGAGAAAGGAGAACAAACAAAACCCAAAGTTAGCAGAAGGAAAGAAATCATAAAGGTCAGAGCAGAAATAAATGAAATAGAGATGAATAAAACAATATAAAAGATCAAGGAAACTAAAAGCTGGTTCTTTGAAAAGATAAACAAAATTGATAAAACTTTTAGCCACACTCATCAAGAAAAAAGAGACAGGGTTCAAATCAATAAAATTAGAAATGAAAAACGAGAAGTTACAATGGACACTGGAGAAATACAATGGATCATAAGAGACTACTACAAGCAACTATTTGCCAATCAAATGGACAACCTAGAGAAATAGACAAATTCTTAGAAAGGTACAATCTCCCAAAACTGAACCAGGAAGAAATAGGAAATATGCAGACCAATCACAAGCACTGAAATTGAAACTGTGATTTAAAAACTCGCAACAAACAAAAGTTCAGGATCAGATGGCTTCACAGGAGAGTCCTATCAAACAATTAGAGAATACTTAATACCTATCCTTCTCAAACTATTCCAAAGAACTGCAGAGGAAGAAACACTCCCAAACTCCTTCTATGAGACCACCATCACCTTGATACTAAAACCAGATAAAGATACCAAAAAGAAAAAGAAAATTACAGGTCAATATTACTGATGAACATTGATGCAAAAATCCTCAACAAAATACTAGCAAACAGAATCCAACAACACATTAAAGGATCATATGCCATGATCAGGTGGGGTTTATCCCAGGGATGCAAGGAGTTTTCAGTATCCACAGATGAATCAGTGTGATACACCACATCAACAAATTGAAGAATAAAAACCATATGATCATCTCAATAGATGCAGAAAAAGGTTTTGACAAATTTCAACACCAATTTATGATAAAAACTCTCCAGAAAGTGGGCAAAGAGGGATCCTACCTCAACATAGTAAAGGCCATATATGACAAACTCACAGCAAGTATCATACTCAATGGTGAAAAATTGAAAGCATTTCCTCTAAGATCAAGAACAAGACAAAAATGTCCATTCTCACCACTATTATTCAACAGAGTTTTAGAAATTCTAGCTACAGCAAT
Source organism: Delphinapterus leucas (assembly GCF_059928025.1). Taxonomy (NCBI): domain Eukaryota; kingdom Metazoa; phylum Chordata; class Mammalia; order Artiodactyla; family Monodontidae; genus Delphinapterus; species Delphinapterus leucas. The sequence goes on from NC_143132.1 coordinate 39,717,156, forward strand.
CAGAGAAGAAAAAGAAATAACAGGAATCCAAATTGAAAAAGAAGTATAACTGTCACTGTTCGCAGATGACATGATACTATACGTAGAAAACCCTAAAGATGCTACCAGAAAACTACTAGAGCTCAGCAATGAATTTCATAAATTTGCAGGATACAGAATTAACACACAAAAACCTGTTACATTTCTATACACTAACAACAAAAGATCAGAAAGAGAAATTAAGGAAAAAATCCCATATACCATCACATCAAAAAGAAGAAAATACCTAGGAATAAACCTACCTAAGGAGGCAAAAGACCCATACTCTGAAAACCATAAGACATTGCTGAAAGAAATTGAAGATGACACAAACAGATGGAAAGATATACCATGTTCTTGGATTGGAAGAATTAATATTGTCAAAATGACTATATTATCCAAGGTAATATACAGATACAATGCAATCCCTATCAAATTACCAATGGCATATTTTGCAGATCTAGAACAAAAAAATCTTAAAATTTGTATGGAAACACAAAAGATGCTGTATAGCCAAAGCAATCTTGAGAAAGAAAAACACAGATGGAGGGATCAGTCTCCCTGACTTCATATGCTATACTATAAAGCTACAGTAGTGAAAGCAGTATAGTACAGGTACAAAGTGAGACTTATAGATCAGTAAAACAGAATAGAAAGCCCAGAAATAAACCCACACACCTATGGTCCATAAATCTACGACAAAGGAAGCGAGAATATACAATGAAGAAAAGACAGTCTCTTCAATAAGTGGTGCTGGGAAAACTGGACAGCTATATGTAATAGAATGAAATTAGAACATTCTTTAAAACCATATACAAAAATAAACTTAAAATGGATTAAAGACCTAAATGAAAGACCAGATACTATAAAACTCTTAGAGGAAAACATAGGCAAACACTCTTTGACATAAATTGCAGCAATATCTTTTTGAATCCACCTCCTAGAGTAATGAAAATAAAAACAAAAATATACAAATGGGACCTAATTAAACTCAAAAGCTTTTGCACAGCAAAGGAATCCATAAACAAGACAAAAAGACAACCCACAGAATGGGGGAAAATATTTGCAAATGATGCGACCAACAAGGAATTAATCTCCAAAATTTACAAACAGCTCATGTAACTCAATATCAAAAAAAACAACAACCTTATGAAAAAATAAGAAGACCTAAATAGACATTTCTCCAAAGAAGACATACAGATGGCCAAGAGACACATGAAAATATACTCAACATCACTAATTATTAGTGAAATGCAAATCAAAACTACAATGAGATATCACTTCACACCAGTCAGAATGGCCATCATCAAAAAGTCTACAAACAATAAATGATGGAGAGGGTATGGAGAAAAGAGAACCCTCCTAAACTGTTGATGGGAATGTAAACTGGTACAACCACTATGGAGAACAGTACAGAAGTTCCTTAGAAAACTTAAAATAGAGCTACCATATGATCCAGCAATCCCACTCCTGGGCATGTATCTGGAGAAAAACATGGTTTGAAAGGATACATGCACCCCAGTGTTCACAGCAGCACTGTTTACAATAGCCAAGACATGGAAGCATCCTAAATATCTAATGACAGATGAATGGGTAAAGAAGATGTAGAACATATATACAAAGAAATATTACTCAGCCATTAAAAAGAATGAAATAATGCCATTTTCAGCAACATGGATGGACTTGGAGATTGTCATACTAAGTGAAGTAAGTCAGACAGAGAAAAACAAATATTGTATGATATCCCTTATATGCGGAATCTGAAAATAAAGGTACAAATGAACTTATTTACAAAACAGAAATAGACCCAAAGACATAGAAAACAAACTTATGGTTACCAAAGGGGAAGGATGCAGAGGGATAAATGAGGAGTCTGGGATTAACATATACACACTACTCTATATAAAATAGGTAACCAACAAGGACCTACTGTATAACACAGGGAACTCTACTCATATAGGTAATAACCTATATGGGAAAAGAATCTGAAAAAGAATAGATGTATGTATATGTATAACTAAATCACTTTGCTGTACACCTGAAATTAACACAACATTGTAAATCAACTATGCTCTAGTATAAAATAATTTTAAATGTGTTTATTGAAATTTATTTTATTATTAATTTTCCAGTGGAAGTCATAGAAACCAACATGAATTGTTAAAATTTGGTTGGACACCCCATAAAAGATTTTTTTAAAAAAACTAAATAGAACTAAATAATTAGGGGCAAGGCTGGATAACCTGTTATGTCTTTAGTGTTGTATGTCTGTAACATTATCTTCTGTATTGGATATAATTATTTATAGGAATGCTGTAAATTTTTTTTTTTAACTCTGCATTTCTATTTTGCGACCATTGAGTAATTCAATCCTGCTCACTGAATGCATGGGATGAACAAAAATTCTAAATTATACACAGGTTTGAACATTGGCTCCTTGAAGGACAAGCTATGATAAAAATATAAATTCCAGGATGTCAAATTCCTAAGGGAATTGTGTCTCTCCTGCTTTTTTCCTGTTAAGATTACATAAACACCGATGGCCTTTGTTGTAAAGAGATTTGGAATTTTCCTTTGTTCCATTGTGTACAACATTGTCATTACTGAATTTTTATAGTCTAGTCTTCCACTGACATCTGAAGAAGTGGTCAAATAAACTTTTCCAATTAGATTATTCTTTCCAAAATTTTCTTGCCCCAGGAAAATATTAATGCTGATGTCTAAATAGGTTATAGCAGTATATTTTTTAAAAATACATGTAGAATCAAAAAACGTTTAGAGCTAGAAGAAGTCTTAGAGGTATTCTAGTTTTGTTTCTCCTATTTCATAGATGAGGAAACACAACAAGGATATTCAGTACTTTTTCCAGAAGCACATAGGCTGTTAGTGACAGTCAGGTCAGGAATACACTTTTTTCAGATAATCTAAGAAAGCATTCTTTTGGTAATATTTCATTGCACAGTAAGACTTCATTTTGGGGGAGCATGTGATGTGGTTCTTCGTTGTGATCATGAACAGTTGCAAACAACACATAGACTTTTTTATTCTTGAAGAAAAATAAGACTGGCTTATCCAGGGGGTAACTCGTTCCTCACTATTCTCAGCTTCAGGTTATTTGCACATAAATTCTTCAGTTCAGAGTCATCTTACAAACTGTCTTTCTCTTGTTTGTCTATGTTGAATTCCTTCCAAAATTTTCAGCTTTCACTTCTGCCTTCCTCTCTCAACCTGAAGCCTTTTTTAAACTCGGCTCTTCAAGATGGAACTCTCTTATCATCTTTGAATTTATAGTTTAATGTACTACAACAGACAAGAACTGGAAGTTAAAAATACAAAGCCAAGACAGCCCAGAAATAAACGCACATACTTATAGTCAATTAATCTATGACAAAAGGGGCATGAATGAATATACAATGGAGAAAAGACAGTCTCTCCAATAAGTGGTGCTGGGAAAACTGGACAGCTACATGTAAAAGAGTAAAATTAGAACATTCTCTGACACCATACACAAAAATAAACTCAAAATGGATTAAAGACCTAAATGTAAGACTGGAAACCCTAAAACTCCTAGAGGAAAACATAGGCAGAACACTCTTTGACATAAATCGTAGCAATATTTTTTTGGATCTGTCTCCTAAAGCAAGGGAACTAAAAGCAAAAATAAACAAATGGGACCTAATTAAACATAAAAGCTTTTGCACAGCAAAGGAAACCATCAACAAAAGGAACCATCAGTTTTCTCCTACTGAATAGGAGAACATATCTGCAAATGACATGACTAATAAGGGGTTTATATCCAAAATACATAAACAACTCATACAATTCAACATCAAAAAAAATCCAGTTAAAAAAAGGGCAGAAGACCTGAATAGATATTTTTCCAAAGAGGAAGTGCAGATGAACAACAGGCACATTAAATGACTCAATATCACTAATCATCAGGGAAACACAACCAAAACCAAAATAAGATATCACCTCATACCTGTCAGAATGGCTGTCACCAAATATCAAACAACAAATTTTGGTAAGGATGTGGAGAAAAGGGAACAATTGTACACTGTTGGTGGGAATGTAAATTGGTACAGCCACTATGAAAACAGTATGGAGGATTCTAAAAAAACTAAAAGTAGGACTACAATATGACCCAGAAATTCCAATTCTGGGTATATATCTGAAAAAAACAAAAACACTAATTTGAAAAGAAACATGGGGTCTTCCCTGGTGGCACAGGGGTTAAGAATCCGCCTGCCAATGCAGGGGACATGGGTTCGAGCCCTGGTCCGGGAAGATCCCACATGCCATGGAGCAACTAAGCCGGCAAGCCACAACTACTGAAGCCCACGAGCCACAGCTACTGAAGCTCGTGTGCCTAGAGCCCATGCTTCGCAACAAGAGAAGCTACCGCAATGAGAAGCCCACATACCACAATGAAGAGTAGCCCTGGTCACCACAACTTAGAGAAAGCCTGCGCACAGCAACAAAGACCCAACACAGCCAAAAATAAATAAAATAAATAAATTTACATTTAAAAAACTTGTAAATTTTTTTTTAAAGAAGAAAAGATACATGCACCCTAATGTTCATAGCAGCATTATTTACAATTGCCAAGATATGGAAGCAACCTAAGTGTCCATTAGCAGATGAATGGTTAAAGAAGATGTGGTAAATACACACAACGGAATACTACTCAGCCATAAAAAAGAATGAAATTTTGCTATGTGCAACAACAAGGATGGACTTGGAGGGTATTATGCTAAGTGAAATTAGTCAGACATAGAAAGAAAAATACTGTATGATATCACTTATACGTGGAATCTAAAAAATACAACAAATAGTGAATATAACAAAATAGAAATAGACTCATAGATATAGAGAACAAACTAGTGGTTACCAGTGGGGAGAAGGAAGGGGGATTGGCCACACAGGAGTAGGGGATTAAGAGATACAAATGATCATGCATAAAGTAAGCTGCAAGAATATATTGTACAACAGGGGCAATATAGCCAATATTTTATAATAACTATAAATGGAGTATAACCTTTAAAAATTGTGAATCATTATATTCTACACCTGAAACATATAATACTGTACATCAACTATACTTCAATTAAAAAATATAAGCAGTTGAAAACCACCCCGCTATGCAGGAACATGAGAAGTAGAGAATTAAATGTTTGCAAGTTCTCAATTTGTGGCATTTCAGGAGCAAAAACAGACACAGCCTCTGACTCGGGAGAGGGCATTTACCTGAAAGCCTGCCGTTTCCTCCTCATGCTTTGGATTGTATCCTCAGGCAAGATTATGTTGCGGAATCATATCTGCATCTTGAGATCATACCTTCAAACACATCAGCACAACTCCTTCATCTGCTCCCACTGCATCCAGAGAAAGAAGGACCTTGAAATGCTGAAAATGCCAACCTCTCCAGTCTTTTGTCTCAGGAGAAATTCAGGAACAATGAGCTCCTATATGAAGACCAAATTGTGATTTGTTTTCTTTCCTGTCTGCATGTGCTCTTCTCTTACACAGACACCCAAAATTTCTGCTACAGCATGAAATCTGTTGGTTGCACTGACCTGCCCCTTCCAAACACGTGCGGAGCATGTTCTGTTACCCGTCTTTGTACCAGTGCCTGGACGCAACTCTCACAGATATACCCAGTAGTCCCCGTGCTTAATCCTGGCCTTAGCTTAGAATCACCTGGAGCACTTAATTAAAATAGCATTGATGTTTCCACCCAGATCAATAGACCGACTCTGAGGGGGAGGCACAGGTGATGTTATTTCTCAATACTCCTCATGTGATCCTAATGGACGGGAACCACTTAGCTAAGCATTCCTTTTAAAGCTTTAAAGTGTGTGCAAAATCCCTTAAGGATAAGGGGCCCCAATCTAAGACGTTATGTTCCTGCAAGTTTGCACTGGGGCCCATGAAATGACATCTTTAACAAGTATTTTGTTGCTGATGCTGCCCAGCAGACTCATTTTCAGCAGCACTGAGTTTGAGGTGTCACACAGCCCACCTGAGTCCTCTGCATGCTGTGAAGCTTTGGGAAGGGAACATCCCGAACTTCGGGCTCCCATGAGCCAATTTCTAGCGTCTGAGCTCATCCTGGAACTGGCGTGGCCAGCACAGGCAGTGGCCATGGAGAGAATCACATGGTGTTTCAGAGTTGTGTAAAAGGTTCCCCTCAGAATTCTACCCAATGCCTCGAGTCCTTTAGCCCCCTGTCTCCTCAGGGCCCATTTGATTCACAGGGCAATCCATGGTGTGAGCACCTGTCCACAGGTGAGCAGAGCCTCCATCCCCAGGAGACCTGAGGCATGAAAGTGTTTACATCACAGCTTTGCCTGAAAATAAACCAAAGACAGCAATAGAGGATAGATTAGCATTTTATGTTTGGAATGGAGAGAAATGCTTCCAAATGATGCCATGAGTGCACATTTAATGATGCACAAAGGAAGCTATGATACATGCTAAGTAACAAAGGAAATTATAACTGGAAAAAAATGCAAAGCCACACACCAATATCCTGTAAGTAGGACTTCTCTTTACCACGGGGACACGTTGAAGTGGCATGTACACAGTCAGATTTGCCCTGAAGCGAACTAGGCTAAAGCTTCAAGGCCCCTTCCCAAGCCCTGGGATGCATCCCAGCATTCATGTTGACATATGTTTTTGCAAATATTTCAAAAATAAGCTATTTTAACCACAATCATTTCAGAGCACTCTCTTTTTTACTCAGATGGTCCTTATTACACTTTCCCTGCATGGGGTAGTGGGGATTAAGCTAAGGGAAAGTTTAGTTGGTAGACATACACAGTTTGGATTTTGATTGAGTGGGATATATTTATAGCATTCTCAAACATTTCCAGGGGTAGATAAGTAATCATATCCTAGTGTAATGGCTTCTAGGAATACTTCAGCCCCTCACTGTGCTGTTTCAAAAGGGTCTGAGAGCATGTTACTTTATGAACAGGTCCTATGAAGGTTCCACTACCAAGTATAAGAAGAAGGTACTGGAAAAGGAACATGTTTGAAATCTGGTAATAAAAGCAAGTTGTTTGAAGAGTACTATGTTATACCATACTTGTGCCTTAAGCAGGTAGTTAATACAAATTTACATGATTTTTCTAAGTTTTGTGTTTATAGTATTCTTCAGTCTCTCAGAATCTGTTAGCTGTGATTTCTAATTCTAAATAAATATTCACTTTCATACATAATTTAGCATTTGTTTTGTTTCTTTTTCTTTAAAAGTCCCCTATCCCCCAAACTTTTATGTCTCAGGTCCCACAGATCATAGATCAGCCCTTGGGTGAATAACTTCCCGGAGATAATCCTTTTCGGCTTCAGGACAGCCTGATCCTGGCTCATTCCAGGAGCCAGAACTGAGCCAGGCAGGGGTAGGAAAGACCTATTATGAGCTACCAAAGAAGTCAAAACCTCTTTGAGAAGTGCAATAAAGAGATCAACATCAGAAAGGGTTGAATTCTGTTGACAAGTCTAAGAGGCTCATCATGGGGCCAGGAAATAGACGAGTTCAGAAGTTTCACAGGCCCAGACGTACCACAGAGAGCAAGGAGCAGTGGTTGCATCAAAGAACATTTCCATGAAAAACCTGGCATTCCTAAGACTTGTTTTCATGAATGTGCACTGCCGAATAGGAGGGTAGTTTGGCCTGTTTCAAATAGTACAGACACTATGTCCACTGACAACTGTCAAGGGAAAAAGATTTAACACACACATGACTTCAAGACCACAGCCCCTGTGCATTGAAATCACCACTTTGTTTTCCTTGTATTAGTAGTTTAGCATATATGGCTGACCCTCCATTTAGCATAAATAGAGAAGAAGAAAAGATGTTATGTTGTACACATAAACACACCCAAATTCTAGGGTTCTGGGAGAGGGAGATTTCTCCTGCTCTGTTTTTTTGTTTTTGTTTTTAATAGATCTTTATTGGAGCATAATTGCTTCACAATACTGTGTTAGTTTCTGTTGTACAACAAAGTGAATCAGCCATATGCATACGTATGTCCGCATATCCCCTCCCTCTTGGGCCTCCCTCCCACCCTCCTATCCCACTGCTCTAGGTCATCGCAAAGCACCAAGCTGATCTCCCTGTGCTGTGCTTCCGGGATCTAAAAAAAAAAAAAAGAAAGAAAAATGGTACTGATGAACCTAGTGGCAGGGCAGGAATAAAGACATAGACATCGAGAATGAACTTGAGGACACGGTGTGGGGGAGGAAGAAGCTGTGGTGAAGTGAGAGTAGCATTGACACTTCCTGCTGTGTTTTTATGGGATTTGGAGGAAGAAGAAAATGGGAATTATTTCCCTCTTGCACAAGTTTACTTTAATCTGATTTCTGATGCAGAAATTCGACTAGACTTTTTGATTACTCATCATGGTATATCAGTCATGAAATTAGCTGCCCAGTAATTTAGTTCAGGGACCACAGCTAGTCGTGGTATAAGCAGTTTAGAAGCCAGGCATCCCATCACCCAGAGTAGGGCATTTATACTCTTTCTTACTTATATTTTATACGTGACTGTGAGCAAACCGTAGGCACTCAATATTAATGTTTTAGTAGATTGAGAAGCCAGCTGGTGCAGTGGAAAAGAAGTGAGCTTTGAAGTTACACAGACTGAGCATTCAATCCTAATTCTGCTTTGGACAAGTGATCTAAAATCTCTACAACTCAGCTTTCTCATCTGTAATGTGGGAATTAAAAAACCCACCTTGGGGCTTCCCTGGTGGCGCAGTGGTTGAGAGTCCGCCTGCCAATGCAGGGGACACGTGTTCGTGCCCCAGTCCAGGAAGATCCCACATGCGGCGGAGCGGCTGGGCCCGTGAGCCATGGCCGCTGAGCCTGCGCTTCCGGAGCCTGTGCTGCGCAACGGGAGAGGCCACAACAGTGAAAGGCCCGCGTACCGCAACAAAACAAAACAAAACAACCCACCTTGGAAAGTTGTGTGAGGATTCAATGGAGTGACTGTTGTGTCCTTCTTACAAGTGCCTAGTAAACTGGGGCCATTAGTAATTGATACAGGAAATCATACTCTTCCCAGGAAAGTCTAGTGTTTAACAGGCATATACACATTATCTCGTTTAGTCCACATATCTACTTTACAATGCAGGGATTACCATATCTTTTTTTACTGATGAGGAAGAATACTTTTTCCCACATCAAACAACTGACAATTAGAGAGTAAAAAGATCAAAACCAAATCTTGCAATTTCTTAGCTTTCTGACAGAGAACCTGCAAGTTAAGATATTGTGTGTTTTTAAATGATTTATTCCATTACCATTGGTCCTGTCCCAACACACACTCGGTGTGAGAAATGAGAATACTTCATAAACATTAACCTAATTATAAAATAATCAGGTTTAAAATGTAACACTGATTCTTTCAGCAGAGAAAATGAGAGCTCATCCCTAAAGAGCTAGTGAGTTGACATTTTCAGATGAAAACTATGATAAGATGTCAACAGAAAGAAGCTATGATTCTTCCAACCCATTATCCACTATTTTAATGAGATTTGAGATTGGCCTGAGTAGAAAAATAACCAGGATCCTTCAGACCAGAGGAATATGTTGAATGAATTGATTCTGTATCCCCAAGTTACAAATAATGCTCTACAGTTGCAAAATCTGTCTGAACTCTATTTGGCTTGCGAAAGCCACCTTACTCTAGCTTGTTCTAAAGAATCTTCCCCCTTCTGGCTAGTTTTAGTTCCTCCTACTGTCTCTTTTATTCTAGTTGGCTAAGAGATTATTAAAATATGTTCAGGGCAAATACATTCAGATGTGACGATAGCAAAAACTTTTGGGAACAGTGTGGTGTTCTAAGATTCTATTTGGGGGCTTGAATCCTGGCTTTTACTTGTGGCCAAGTGCCCTTGGGCAAGAGCTTCCCTGATCATTTACTCAATTACTCAAATTACTGAAAAATAAGATTAATAAAAAAATCATAGTATTTACCTAGTGTTAAACTATTTACATATTTTACTAGTCTTCATAACTCTATGAAGTAGTTATTTTAAATATCTTCATCTTATGGATGAACACAATGAAATTTAAAAAGGTTAAGGAAATTGTCCAAGGACATACAACTTCTAAGTAACATCACTAAAACTCAAATCTCCATTTTTTAAATATTGCTAACAGCCTCCCAAATAATGCTATCCACATGTTATTTGTGAAAATTCCTTGAGATAAATTCATGTATTGTTCATGGTATATAGAGGACTTTAGTACATATCCCTTCCTGTCTCTTTGTATCTACTTTTTGTTTTCTCAAAGCAGTTTGCATCTTTTTATTTCACTTGATCTTCATCTGACCAACAGAGAAACTTTGGAAATTTGGGACTAAATGATATCAACAAATTTCCCGTGGAACTGGTCCTAGGACCCAGGGTTTCTCCTTTTACGTTTGCCATCTTTTCTCCTCTCGAAACCTGTCAAAATCCTGTAAGAAGTAACTTTTATTTTTGACTTCTCTTGAGTCCTCTCTTCCTTTTTAGGCTTTGGGTAGAAAGGCATATGCTTATTTTCATAAATGGATGAATGCCTTGATAAGAACCTGATAATACACACTTAAAGTGATTACTCTGATCTTTGGAATCTTCACGGCAGGATGGCCACTCTCAAGAGGACTTTCCCTCCCCTCGCAATGACAAGTCTTAATGGAATCTGGCCTGAGGAGTGTCTGGGCTGTGTGCAGGGCTGGTGTCAAGGCAAGTGCAAGCTGTTCCCCGAAGCTCAGACTTTACAACATAGTACAACTCAAACATTCCTTCAAGGCACCGCCCACCTTTTCCAGTGGGAATATACTGAAATGATTCTCTTGGAAGCAGTGTGGAGGAATGGGGGAAGGGTGTTAAGTAGGTGTTTTCAGAGGAGATAGTGGATGGGTGAGTGGGTGGAGACAAAAGGGGAAAATGACAAGTAAAGATGGAAAAAATAACCACTACTGCCACCAAAATATTCTGCTCAAGGAATGAGGGAGTACACCTTACAGCTGTTAGCACTGGTCAGCATATTTTGCATATTTACATACACCAGGTATTTCCAAACAGCCCTGTGTTTGTTTTAAAATCCCACACAGAGATGTCTGGTAAAGCTGTCACTGTGAAAGAGTTATTTTCTTGGTGATGTTTGCAAAACTGCTTTCAAAATTCTGTATATACAACAGAAGAGACAGGAGAGTCACTGTCATTACCCACGTTATAGAGAAATCTGGACTAGTCCATTTACCCATGAGACAACATTCAGAGTGAAACACCCACATTCTAAGGCAAAAAAAAAACACCTGGTTGGTTGAAGCCAATTTTTTTATTATTACTTTTGGTTCAATACAAAACGAAAGACAAAACATCACCCAGTGATCCTGGTTAGTCCTGAACCCACCAAAGTGTGATTTTCTTAGTCACTGCTGACTCTCATCTTTGATTTAGGAGTTGATTTTTTTTTTTTTTTATGAAAAATGCTAACACTGGATGGATTTCTCATATAGCCATTTTCTTTTGGAAACATAAAGCTCCACAAAACCACACATAGCCCATTTGAAAAAGATTAGGGAACTTCCAGCAGAAGGAATGGGGTAGTTGAAAGCTATATTTTCCTTTTAGCAAGATCCACAAGAAAAGGATAGAGTGTTGTGCTTAAAGGGGAACAGATTTTGTATTTTTTGGCAAGATATTAAATCCTCTGTTGCTATATTTGGCTTCCTGCAAATAGCCTTTAGTACAAGTGCAAAGCAAAGATCAATGCTGGTGTTCTTCATTCAGCCACAGCCAAACTTGGTATGGAAAGTAAAACAGTTGGGCTTAAGTGTTGTTTCTAAGAGATTCTAGTTCATTTATTGATCAACAGCATTCTAGAGTCTAGGTACCTACTTTACACATTAAATGTATCAAAACATGTTTGCTTTCCATAATAGTTTTTCCCCTGCTTAACTGATAACAGATGTAAGGATTCAATCTGGACAGAAATGTAAAAGCTTTACCAATGTAGTCATATATGGATATTTAGTCAAATGTGTATAAGCAGGTCAAATGAGATGCTTGGAGACTTAGGACATCACACGATGGGCATATATTCCCAAAAAAGGAAGCAAAACAATTAAATGGTAGTTGATTGTCCCCAGAGAAAACACACTTCAGCTAGGAAGAATCTGCACCAGATGTCCTGCTCGCCACCCCCCTGAGTGCCTGTCTGACATAAAGACAACATAACCCTTTGGATTTGAAGACACTGTAATAACCACATAAATGTTTGAAATAGTAACAAGAATTTCCTTTTTATGCAATTATTTAAGTGAATGTAGATGAATCCTACACAGATGACCATTGCAAACATGGAACACGCCTTGCGAGTTCCAGTGATATATTAAACCCTCTTAGATTAAAAGGCTGATAAAAATTAACTGAAATCTGATAGTAATTGTGATAGGTTAAATAATGCCCCCTCAAAATGTTCACTTCCTAACCCCCAGAACCTGTGAATATGTTACCTTACATTTAAGGACTTTTTTAAAATTAAGAACCTTGAGATGGAGAGATTATCCAATGTAATTACAAAGGTCCTTAAAACTTGTTAAAGAGAGGCAAAAGAGAGGGTCAGAGCAAGCCCATGTGAGAAGGACTTGACCAGCTGTTGTTGACTTTGAAGATGGAGGAAGGAGGCCATTAGCCAAGGACTTTAGAAGCTGGAAACACCAAAGGAACAGATTCTCCCTTATATCCAGAAAGAATGCAGCTGACAGTTTGATTATAGCCCACCAAGACTGGTGCTGGATATTTGATTTATAGAGCCATAAGATCGTAAATTTGTGTTGTTTTTAGCCATTAAGATTGTGGTAACTTTTTACAGCAACATAGAAAACTCATTACACTTGTCTGGTCTAAATATGGCAGACAGTTGAGAAAGCTGTGCCACATTATTTCACCTGTGATGATGAAGGTCTACTAATTGAAATGTTGATTTCCAGGCTTTGCATTTTCACATTACAAATTTATTTAATAAGAAAATAGAAGGCCCCTGTAGAGAAACTCCAGCTTCCTTTAAAAATAAGGTCTTGGACTTCTCCTTTCCAGATACACTTCTTCAGTCTCAATGAATTGTCAGGAAACTTTTGTTTCTTCTTCCACACTACTTACAGAAGCTCCATATCAACAAATGTAAAAGCAAAATGACAAAGTACACCTCTCCCAAAGAGTTAATTGATAACTTCAGAAGCATTGTGTTAAAAAAATTCACAAGCCTCCTGCTATTATGTAATTGATATAGCCCATTTCACTTGCTCTTCTATTATAAACACTTGTTTTGTAACCATACAATCCTCACTATAACATATAAATCCCTTGGCTGTAGAAATTAACCTCATTAAAAAAAACTACGGTGGTTTAATTTCTAAAGATATTTGTAATTTGCTTAATTGAATAAGAAGAAAAGAGACAGCTTTAGTTAATTGTCAAGAAATGCAGACGAAACCAAATTGCTACATTAAAATATAAACATTAAGTTCACATTAAGTTATTTATTGAAAAAATTGAAGATGACATTTGTTTTTATTACAAAGTCCTCCATCATCTCATATCATCAACATATAGTTATGAGACCTGCATTTGACGAGTGAATAGAAATACAAAAATGTCTCTTCCTCCAATGCCATGAAAAACAACAACAAAAAATATGATTTTATAATTAGCTTGTGAAGCGAAAAGTTTTATGAATTACATATATTTTGTAAATTAAGAATGACAACAGAGCTAAGATTAGTTAATTTCTCTTTCTGGACATGTAAAATGAAGATAGCATAAAATTGCCCACAAAACTAATAAATCTAGAATTGTTTTGTATTTCAGGGTTGTAAGATAACATTTATATTACAAGTTTTCAGTTCACTTAATCAAGTGACAAATATAAACTTCACCATACTATGAATTTTTTGTTTATAAAAGCTTTCACCTTATCTAGACTTATGTGATGAAAGCAAATTGAATCTATGTTTTCCCTTTCAATATATGCACTTTAAAATACAAAGAATTCACATGAAGACCCTTCCCCATATTGCATATCCAGAAAAATGTATGGAATAGTAATTTTAAATCAGATACAATATCCAAGATTGTAAATAGTCTAAGAAATTAAATCGAGTGTGTAAATAATCATTAATTTTTGCCCTAGCCACAGCCTAGAAAAAAATGTACACCTCTATCAGTATCTCTTATCAGTAAGAGATATCATTAGAAAACTTCACATCTTATGCATATACCAAAATAACTAATTAAAGAATCTTGTATTCTAAAAGAGTTATTCTTAGGGCAAAATTTAGTAGTCCAGAAATTGTTAACAAGGAAGCTAATCGATGATGACGCGGCATTTTCTAGGTGTCATTGTTTATTTACACAAAAGAATTGGTAAATTACACTTAACTCAATTATCATTTCTTGAAATTTTAAAAGAAGATTTAGATAATTGTATTGGATCAAATTAATTGGTATTTTCGAGAGAACATTAGTTTCATCAATTATCTGAAACTATAAAAATATTTTTCAAACAGACAATAAAGCACAATGGACAATAAAAGGGATGAGAAAATTTGATATTTTAATTATGATGACTATTTCTATACTTTGGAAAGTGTATAGAGGGAAATTCCCAGCGAGCACTAAAAGAAAAAAACCTACTGAAAATTCTGAAAGTCTGTTCTGTGCCCAATCTCCATGACCAAGTTACCAATTAATTAACATTTTGAAGCTATTGGAACTGAGGCTCCCTTGCAGGCCTCACCCGTTCCCCACTCTCCATTTGTGTGTAGTTTACATATCCTTCTTCAACATACATTATTATTTTTTTATTTTATTGAAGTATAGTTGATTTACAATGTTGTGTTAATTTCTGTGGTACAGTGGTACAGCAAAGTGACTCAGTTATACATATATATATATTCTTTTTCATGTTCTTTTCCATTATGGTTTATCACAGGCTATTGAATATAGTTCCCTGTGCTATACAGTAGGACCTTGTTGTTTATCCACTCTATATATACTAGTTTGCATCTGCTAATCCCAAACTCCCAATCCTTCCTCCTCCCGCCCCACCTCTCCCTCAGCAACCACAACTCTGTTCTCTATGTCTGTGAGTCTGTTTCTTCAACATATATTATTAAACTAAATTTTTACCCTGATTTTTCTAAAATGACTTAAATAATAGTTTTAATGCTTAATAACAGATTTAAAGGATTCTAGGGCTATGTTTTTAGAGAATACATTTTAATTTCTCTCTCAAACCACCTTAAATTTTTTGAAAGATATGTCTTTTATCCTGAAGGAGGGAAAAAAAAAAAAAAAAACAACTGAGTCCTTAGGGTCCTGTACATTAAAATTGGCAGGCTGATTTCAGTCTTGGTCTCATAGTTTCAGCTTTTCTGCTGTCCTGTCTGCTGTGAAGATACTCAATCACAGGAATTTTAACAGCCATCGATACCCCTTTGTAACCACAATGGCTCAAGTGAACCCTTTCCATCTTCAATAACTGACACAGTGTCAACATCTGCTTCCAATGAAGTTGTTTCTTTTTTTTCTCAAGTAGAATAAATCTGCTGACTGAGATCATAAAGGGTTGGGTTTTTTTTCCTCCTCTTTTCATGCAGAACATTTTTTCCACCATATTTTGCAATTTTTTCTCCAAGTTAAAAAAAAAGGGGATAACTTCAAAAGAGATTTTTTATTCTAGGTGCTAAGGAAGCCCAAAATATAATGAAAAAGTTAAAACTTTGGTGGTTTCATGAAACTGTCACTTTAATTTTGGGGACAATAATACACAGGGTCCTGGATGAATAAAAGTTTGGAACATGTAAGAAAACTCAAAGTTGGGTCTACATACCACTAAAAGGTTAATTTATTTTCCTTCATAAACAGCACACTAAAATAGAGATAATTTAGAAATTTATGTTTTATCTTCAACATCTAGTAGAAGGCAAAGATTCTCTTGCAACAATTTCTTACAGAAAAGCACAGTCATAACTATTTGATTGCTACAGAAATGGGTGTGGAAAGTAAACAGAAGTGATGTTTGGGAGCTCAATTTTATGATTTACTTACTCAGCTGATAGGTATTTGTGGTATCTGTCATTTATTGAATGTCTACTATGAGCCAGATGATTGAGTATATATATACGATTTCCAGCCTGCCAGTTAGGTATTATTATCCCACTTTACTCATGAGATAAATAAATGAAACACCAAAACACACATCTAATTATGGCTAAACCAGAATTCAGAAAATGACCTAATGTCCAAGCCAATGTTGTTGGGTTTTTTTTCATTAATTCATTCTGCTTCTCTATTTATCCTCTAGTCGAACTGTAACATAAATACTAGCCTTTTCTACCTCTTAGTACCATTGCCCCATTGACTTAATTTGGCAAACATTACATAACCAAGGGGCACTCAGTAAGGGATAGAATGCAGTTTCTAAAAATATAGTTTCTGATTGCCATTTGTATAATGAATAACGAGCTCCTCAAGGGCACAGTTTATGCCAGTGCCTAGAATTTTTTTTAAAAAAAGGTTTTTACAACGTTGAAGAAATTAATCTCTCAATTATTTGCAAACCACTTGTTATCATTTGCAAAATGTAGAGCAATCCCGGCCATTTTTGCTTAAAATAGTAATGTAAATAACTCTAAGAGGAAAGAGAGAGGAAAAAAGCTAAAGGGGAAAGTTAGGAGGGGACGGTTAACCTTCTTAAGATGAAGCATTGAGTTTTACCTTCAGAGGTGCTTTTCAAATAAACAGTGAAAAACCAAATAACCTGTAAAGATCTACCTAATCACTATTTTGTTGTTTCTTATTTCATGATAGTTTAGTGGTTGAAGCATAGATTAGATGTCAAATCAATGAGATGATTTTCTAGGATCTAGCTCACAGATCTTTAGAAAGCTTGAATAAAGCCTAATTTATAAAATAACCAAAGGTGGAGTGGTTGCAAATGAAATTGCGGAGGGAGATGGTAGCCCTCAATAAAGCAGTCTGGAAGCCTCCAAAATTAACAGTATCATTTTGGTGCGAGAAAACCAACCCAGAGAGTGACAGCATTTTAAACTTAAACTCAGAATCATACTAAATTACAACTCATCCTCTTTTATGACTTCGGTGGTAATAGTAATATGATTGTAGCAATGGGATGTGAGACAATTACAGAGACAGGCACTCATCTTTTTTGACTCACATTTTGATCCACTCCTTGTATAGGCAAGGATCCAGTCCCTGCGATGTGCCAAGCAACACCTGGGCCTGTTCTCAATGGGGGATCTCACTCACAAATCTCTCCTGTGTACAGCAGAATTCAGATCCCCAACTTTTCTTGGGTCCTCTGAGCCAAGGAATGTTTTATCAGATATTTACCAGGAGTGACACAGGGCAAAGTGTCACCCTAAATTCAGGGTGAAGCTATCTAATTGTCTGCTCTCTTGCCTTACATTCAATTCAGTGGAGAGTAAGGAAACGGGCAGAAAGTCAATACGTTTCTTCTCATAATTGGGAAAATCCAATTGAACGATCTGAATGAGTTGGAGTACAAAACTGCTCTAAGAGAAACTGCAAAGGAAGTTAACAGGTTCCAAGGGAAGAGGAGGAAAATAAATATCCCCAGTGAGTCATACCATGGGAGCTACTGAACACTGGTCTTTGAGAATTCAGGAGGACACAAAGTAAAACAAATGTTATAGATTCATTCAACCTTGTGCTACACAGATTTAGGCAAATTACAAATAATTGTATCAAATCAAATTGTAGATAAAAATGTAGATAATTTAACCAAGCCACTCCCTAGAAATCTAAGTTCATATCATTAGTAAGTGGAAGATTCCTTACGTTTGGACCTCACATTAGGTTAAATGTGTATACTGGGTTAAGAGTAGTCTGGTTAAGAAGCAATATAGTGATGAAAATACAAGAGAGTGTATAGATTTATAACTGATAAGACGCACCAGGAAAGAAGATTATGGCATAAAAATAGAGTTAAGGGAAATATTTGAAAATTATCTGTGAGAACTCTGCCTAGCTAAGCAGAGACTATGTTGTTCTTGTATCTAAAATGTTCACACATATGAGATACACTATTTAAGATGGAAAATGTTATTTCACTAAACATTTAATTTCACATGGGTGAGGACAGAGATGGGAAAAATTGAGAAACATTTTTAACAAACTAAAACTTCTATATAATACTACCTTTTTGATATGAGCCATCTCTGGAAGCAAATGAAAGAATGGACTTTACATTGGAAGTCCTTAAAATACCAATAACGGCTACTTTTATAAACCTAATCTTTTCCTAATAGCATTTTAATGATAATCCCAACTTTTTCTTATTTAGGTCCTGAGGGCCATGTCAAGTTGAATCCTGAGTCCTCAGTAATAAATTTCAGATAAGTTGTCAATTTATTAACCTAATTTCAGTAATTATAGTATAAATCCCAATTTAAATTTATCTTGCCCCCATTTTTTTCTTAAAAAGAACTAAATCAACTAAAACCAGCGTTAAACAGACAAAAAAGACGCAAAAACTGATTTAAAATATTACATATGCAATACATTATTTTTCAATTTAAAATGATGGGTAACACTCTCAGAAACAGCCATTGAATTAAAGGCTTTGTGATGTGTCTAGTACCTTCCCAAATATTATCCCTTCAAACTATCTTCAGGAAAAAAAAATTCACTTAAAATATGGCAAAAAATTGCCATGAATGAATAATTATAAACAAGAAAAATAAGTCACTGGCACTCAAAGGTAGCATGATTAAATTTTTTTTTCCAGTAGTTGGATAGAAATTCTGGTTCCATTTTTCAAAGTCAGATGGACTAGAAAGATAATTATATACTCTAGGCAAACTCTCCATCTGATTGAAAGTTTATGCCAACTTTCTTCTTAGTCAACCTCCAAGCAGTCTTTGGGAGAAATCAAAGTAATGAAATAGCCTTTCTTTAGTATGATCATTAAAAAACTTCCTTTTCAAGCTTTACATATAACTCAGAGCTAAGTGAGCTAGCATGGAATTAAATCTTCACTGAGATTGAATGTAAAATAATACCATGTTGGCTTGGCTATGGTGCTACTTCTGTAAAAAGGAGAAACTATCAAACATCTGAGGTAAGCTAGAAAGCACAGAGCGTATCACAGACATCTTAAAGCCAAGCATTTTAAACATTTTTGCCAGTGCTTCTCTGAGAGCAAGTTCTTTAAACAGAACTTAACAATTGTTACAATATTTAAAAAAACCCACATCCCTCAAAAATAGCCCATCAATGCTAAATCAAACTTTCTGTATTTTTACAAAAATAGATGCACATAGAGCTACAAAATTGTATTCCTGAAAGAATGATCATTTTCTTTGTGGTTCATCTTTTCCTGACAAGGTGGTTGGTTCAAAAAGAAAAAAAAAAAAAAAACTCAAAAAAAGTGTTGAACTGAAACAAAAACTAAACCATGTATTGTTAAAAGCAAGACAAAAAATAAAAGAGAGTTGCACAGTTGGCAAAGGCTCAGATGAGGGAAAAAATAAACAAAAATGCTTTTCTTCAATGTCTATGACCCACTCTGCTTTCTCAAGAAAAGGCTCCAAACCAAAGTCAGCTGGATAACACTTCCTCTTTTCCTTCCATGTCTACTGTGTCCCACTGCAGAATGACAAACCCTGGCAGCATCTTTTCCCAGTGGGCCCATGGATTCACGCTTCAATCTAACTTGCTAATACTGTGTGTTTCAGTACCATGGTGAGTCCTTACTCTTGTCTTGATGCTGTAGACCTAGAAAAGGTGACAATGAGAAATAGAAAAGAATCAATATATGTAGCACTCAAAAATGGGCAAAATCTACATATAGAAACCAAAAAGACAATTGAGCTCACAATTTTCAAAAAGTCAACCAACACAGTAGGTGAAAAAAAAACTCTAGACTAGAGCAGTGCTATCTGCATGGTACACATTCTTTACTATGGTTTTATCTTACTAGAGTAGGTGTGAATAATAAATAAAATAATATAAATCAAGATTTCTTACTTCTAATCCCAAATGGAACTGATATGGGGGAAAATGATATAACCAGTCTTTGGGCATTTAGGCAGCGCTTCAGCTCATACTTTTCAGCAACCATCAAATGACACTTTTGGACTAAGGTAGTGACTAAATTTACTTATTTTTATTGCCTTTTCTTTCAGAAACTACTTAAGGTAGCTTATAAAAATCCATGTCTCAAAGCCAGAAAATGAAATTTACAGGTAAGTTTAAAAATAGTAGTACAGGGCTTCCCTGGTGGCGCAGTGGTTGAGAGACTATGAGCTACTGAACACATTTTATTTTATTTAAAAATAAAATTAAAAAAAATAGTAGTACAAAAGGAAAATATGTGAACATGTATGAATTCCAACTCAAAGCTAGAATGATTAGGACGAAGTATATCAAAGAGGAAACAGAATATATGACTGACTTGGTTCTAATGTAGTCAATTGACTAATTTCTGATGCGGGCAATTAGCACAGCATCTTCAGCTAACACTCACTTGAATCACTTTATTTTTGTCCTGAGGCATAACTGTTTGGAAGAGTGAAGACTCCAAATAATGGTTGTTCTTAAGTTATTTAAAACCAAATACCAAAACATGAAGAGAAGGCTATTAAATAAGTGAGTAGAAATGCAGTGTGACTGCTGTTATGTGGGTGCTAGGATCCCAGGCTGTCTTCTTGATTTTTTTTTTTTTTTTTTTTTTTTGCGGTACGCGGGCCTCTCACTGTTGTGGCCTCTCCCATTCAGGAGCACAGGCTCCGGACGCGCAGGCTCAGCGGCCATGGCTCACGGGCCCAGCCGCTCCGCAGCATGTGGGATCTTCCCAGACCGGGGCATGAACCTGTATCCCCTGCGTCGGCAGGCGGACTCTCAACCACTGCGCCACCAGGGAAGCCCTGTCTTCTTGATTTTTAATCTAAACCTGTTTTAAGTCTGGGCTGGATGTCAGAAATTGAATGGTTAAATGAGCCAGTATGGTTTTCAATGTAATTGTCACTAAAACAGCTATAGTGATTTCATTGCTTGTCCTTCAACTTGTTAAAGAATTTTATAAAACAATGTGTGTCATTATAAAAGATACAATTAGTCAGTCATTGATAGGAGACATTAAGATAATCTACAAAACAGATTACATAAAGGGAGGAAGAACAAATAAAAGGAGTCAGAGAAGCAACTCATAGAGCCACAAGGCACAATCTCTGGTTTATAGCATTTGTATCCTGGGAAAAAGCAGCACTTCTAGAATGCCAAAAGATTAGCTCCATCTTAAGTTTTTTTCATGTATACCAGCATTATGTTTAGATACAGAGTCAATAGTTTTCCTTTCCCTTTTCAAAAGAAGAAGAGAAGGATAAAGAGAAGCAGGAAAAAGAAATAAAAGGATCTGGGATGTACCAATTCACTCTAAGTTTGATTTATTCATATAATAATTTTGTGGTCAGAATAATTTGCAACCTGACAAAGTCTCCGTTGGGTGACTTTTATAATCTAAACCACCTTAACTGACAATCTGCTGACTGCATAAATATTTTTTTCATTATTAAAACATCTCATCTTCTGTATGACTCAGTATTTTCCGCACTTGAAGACTACATCAATCTATAGAATGTCAGCACTGCAAGTCATGAATTGTGTTGGAATTATCAAGTGGTTTGAGTGTCTTTTTTTCTTCTTAAATAAAAGCAACCCTTAGTTTGCCTTGCAAAGACAGATGACTCCGTCAAAAGCACGTTAGCCTTTTTCTGTGGACAAGGATTACATTACTTAACAGAGCCCTAAATATTCTAACCAGAATAACTGGTTGGAATAACTTTCATTATAACTTCGTCTCTTCAGTTGTTCTGTTTCTAAAGCTTTGCATTACTCCAAAGCAAACCTTAAAAAAATCAATTCCTCTATGCCCTGAAACATATTAAATAGATAATGTTGTCCTTTTGGCTTAGCTTCTTCTTAGTGATGGGACATAAATAAAATTTTTACTTTGATTACTAGGTATCTATACCTGTAAGTTTCAAAATAGGTATAAGTAAAGCACAAGAAAATGAACAACCACAGGCAAAAGACCCTACTACTCGTAAGTTGTAACAGGAAAGCAGGACTATGATCTTTCCTGTTAAACACTTGTTGAAGGAAGATCAGAATATTTAAGAATCAGCCAGTACACTTAGTTTTCCAAGTAAGGGTGAGAGGGGACAAAGTCATTAACCCATGATCCTTATGTGGTCTATACATATCTTTAATCCATGATCCTTACATGATCTACAGTTACTTGGGGTTTCCCCAAATTTTCTTACCAGAACACAAAATCAACTCTGCTATTATGTTGTTCCTATTCAGGCTTTTTATTGCCTTCTTAATTCCTCAACTCAAACCCATATGAAATTAGTTTATAACACATTCTGAAATCTGCCCACTGGCTAGCTGAAATCACCCGTGTTTTTCTCTTGATGTTAGTAACTCAGTTTTAGTTTTATTGTTTCGTCCGTGAGATTTTCCGTGAAAGGAAAATAAACATCATAACAATAATGTTAGCAAACACTTCCTTAGGGCTGAATATGCCAGACGTTGTGCTGCTTTATGTGAAATATCTCACTTAATGCTTCCAACTATGCTAAATATATATATATATATATATATATATATATATATATCCATTTTACAAATGAGAAAACTGAGAGTAAGAGAGGTTATGTTAACTATTAAGTGGTAGAGCCAGGATTGAAAATAGGTGGTCTGATATCGGAGTCAATGGTCTTAACCACAATGTATATGGCTCCCCTTATGTGGACTATATTGTCTGTAGGTTGTGACACTAGCCTATACTCCTGCAACTCCCTGAGTCAAAATCCTTTCATTAAATTAATTCGAAGAAAAGTCAACACATTTTTTTAACACCTTTATTGGAGTATACTTGCTTTACAATGGTGTGTTAGTTTCTGCTTTATTCCTTTTTGCACTGTTTAGAAACACCCTGATTTAACAGAACTGATATCAGTGTTAACAAAATAGCTCTCCTACTGTGTTTTTTTAAACTATACATTTGAAAAGCTTTTCCCAAGACACAGCAAATGATTACAGAGTAGTTTGTTATACTTCAGATGAAGACTACTCCAATCGTGTAATGGACATGTTTTATTAACTGATGTGTTTTTTGATATGTATCTTTAATATAACCACTCCTCCCTGCCGCCCAAAGACCTCCCCAGTGTGAACACTGAAGACACAGGGTGGCCATTTGACTCATGAGGTGGTTGTCAGAAATGGGACCAAAGAACAAAGACATCACATTGTTGGCTTCAGAGTCTGAGTCTGGGATGGAGTTAGGAGAAAAGCCTGAAAGGAAATGCAAGCCCACAGACCCAGTTCCTCCCTTCAGTTCCAACACCACCACCACCTGACCACCAAAAGAAAAGGGAAAAAAACCCAGACCCAGGAATAGAACAAAGGAACTATGAACATAAGAAAGAAATATAGAATAATTAGCAGCAGGAGAGAAGTCTTGATCACAGAAGATCATAATAGGATTTCCCTTTAAAATTTGAAGAATCTGACTATATATCAAGGTA
Source organism: Delphinapterus leucas (assembly GCF_059928025.1). Taxonomy (NCBI): domain Eukaryota; kingdom Metazoa; phylum Chordata; class Mammalia; order Artiodactyla; family Monodontidae; genus Delphinapterus; species Delphinapterus leucas. Next base: position 39,740,818 of record NC_143132.1, read on the forward strand.
CCATAACTCATTTTCCAGCTGAGATTTTTGGGAGGCTGTTGCTTCACAGATTCATCTCTTGCAAAAGGCTCTGGGAATAAGGAAGTAGAGATGGTAACAGGGTGTGTCTAGGCATAGAAAGTCTAGAAACTTCCCCCTCCCTAGTTTCCTTCAACTCCAATGTGTCTGATGAAAAGATCTTAAAGTTCCCATGGGCCCCTGCAACAATGATACAGAAGTTAGTTCAGAGAGATTTCTGGCAGGCCTGCTACTACATTCCATAGTAGTGGGTACCCCATGGCAGAAGATGTGGGTACCCCATGGCAGAAGAAATGGCACGAGCCACCCCAGCTGAGCACCTTGGAGGGATGGTCACAAATATTAGGAAGCTGACTCGAAGTAATTAGTCATTGTCTGGGGAGCACTGTATGGAGAATGCACAGAGAAACAGTGGGGGGAGGGGACAAGTTTGCAAACAAAGGCCAAGATAGGAATGAAATGACAAGGTCAAGAGCAGAGAGCAACCTCTTAATCAACAACGTTCACAATGTGACAATGTGATGCAATGTGAAGCAATCCCTAGGGAGAGCGTGAGGGAAGCATCTGAGAAGAGGTTTCAACTCTAAGTGGGACAGTGTTTTAAAAAACTGACCAATGAAGATATCAATGAGCTGGACCATGAATACTCAGAATTGATGAAATTACTGTATAGCACAGGGAACTATATTCAGTATCCTATGATAAACCATAATGGAAAAGAATATGAGAAAGAATGTATATATATGTATAACTGAATCATTTTGCTGTACAGCAGAAATTAACACAACACTGTAAGTCAGCTATACTTGAATAAAGTAAATTTAAAAAAAAAGAATTGATGAAGTTAAATTTTGTTTTATGGGGCAGAAATAAATAATAAGTTGGTTTACTGAAAATGTTACACTCTAGCACACCTGAGTTTTAGGGACTATGTGATTATCAGAGTCATATCCACTAGAAAAGCATATCCTACTTCTAAGGAGGCATAATTACTTGACAACATCATTGACTATCGCTCATAAGTAAGGTGAATATGCTTCCAATTAATTTTATTGCTGGAGATAAAAGAGGTAATGTGGTAACCATGCACTGGTGAACATGCTGTTGATAAAAAGAGAAGAAAAATAGGAACATAAAACCTGGATGTGTGGGTAGAATATTTTATGACTGAAAAGTAAAGAAAATACTTAAATGAACTTTTCATTTCATAGATATTAAGAGTCTAGAAAACCCATGTGGATCAGAATGCTTGCTATTAGACTAAAAGAATCTGGTAGCTTATTTCTACATTAAAAAAAAAAAAAGAATCCCTGCTTCATCCTTGCTTTAATAAAGAAAAGCTATAATTTTTTTTTTTTTTTTTTGCGGTACACAGGCCTCTCACTGTTGTGGCCTCTCCCGTTGTGCAGCACAGGCTCCAGACGCACAGGCTCAGCGGCCATGGCTCACGGGCCTAGCTGCTCCGCGGCATGTGGGATCTTCCTGGACCGGGGCACGAACCCGTGTCCCCTGCATCGGCAGGTGGACTCTCAACCACTGTGCCACCAGGGACGCCCAAGCTATAATTTTTACAAATATAAATATATACAACACTGTATTGGATGCTATATCAAAATATCCAAGCTTCACCAACAACCTGACATCTAACACTGACATACTGTCAAATGATCACAAACTATGTGATGTGAGAGACAGTCATATTATCTTCTCCTGCTTTATAAAATTATCACTGCTAATGATCATACAACTGCATTTGTTTGTCTGAGGCCCGGAGCAATCAGTTTAAATGCTAGTTAAGAATTTCTAAATAAGATCTACATGGGGGTAACACCTTAACACTAATGAAGGGAAAAAAATATAAGAGTGAGGGCTATCCAATTTGGAAACTATGATTTCATTTCAGGTGAATATCAAGATAGATCATGTTTACTCACCATGGAGACCTCCCTTTATTTGTTTTTAAAACATCTTTGTTTTTTTAAACTTTAAAACATCATAGATTTCTTGTTTAAAATCAAGTTACAAAGTATTTCGAAAGTAAAAGTTCTACATAATGTCCCCTGTCATCACACAACTTGCTGAGTATACTTCAGATGTACATGCATACACCTCTGTTTGTCCTGTGCTACAACATGCTTATTTCACCAGCAATATTATCTTGGAAAACCATTCATGTCAGTATATGTAGACCAACCCTTTTGAAGGGCTACACAATATTCATTCTTCCCTGTACCATAAATTACCCAGTACTCTATAGATATGCATCATTTGGATACACAGACACATGTGTGTAAAATTATATTTGTTACTTATGTGAATATTTTGGTAGATAAGAAAAATTCCTGAAAATATGTTTGTATAATTGCTGAACCCAAGCATATACCCACATTTATGCTTACATATTTCACCATGAGGGGTGTGTTTCAGAAAGTTTGTACCAATATTCATATTTTTACTATTATTATCATTATTATAGATTAAAAGTATCTAATCATTTCAATTTACATTTCTTTCAATATTAATGAAGCTGAACATTATTGAGATTATGGCATTTCTTCCTCTGTGTTTTATCTTTGGCCTATTTTCTATGCTTTTAAGAAAGTAATTTCCTCATTGATTTCTAAATGCTTTTTGTATATTAGGTATATTAGCATTTTTTTCTCATGTATTACATGTATTTTTGGCCAATTTGATGAGCACTAATTACCTCCATACTTAGTACTGAAATTTTGGACAATAATTCTTTTAAAAGTCATCACAAACAAGATGCATTCTTGAACCAGACCAAGGATTAAATTTATTATGACACTTGAATTACAATTATTCACTTATCATGACAGCTCTTCCATACTAAAACAATAATAAAAGAGACCTAACTATGACCAAGTAATAATTGATTAGCAGACGGAGGGTTTTCAGTGTATAGAGACATTTTCTCGGGGTACATTTAGAATTGGCTTAAAATCCCCACACTGTCAGAAACAATGAGGTGAAAACTGTCTGAACCTGCCAAAATACCTTTAATTCAGATTCAAAAGAGGAGGAGAAATTTAAAGCTCTCTGAACCTGACGTTACCGGTAGACCATAATTTACTGCATTATTGTAAGAAGCACGGCACCCACACACCTGAGGCCAACATTGCAGGTGACTAGCAGTTCAGTGGCCAGGTGTTTCCCACTGCTGCTGGCCCAGGTGGCAAGCCCCCTTAGTCTGCCTGCCCTCTCAGACCTCTCCTCCCTCCAAAACCACAAACTCATGCACAGACTCTCCAGCCTTTGCCTTTAGCGATATCCACTACCTTAGACTTGTGCACTTTAAATGCCCAGCTGGAAGGGAAATTGGCAAGTACTTTAAGCATCAGGATATGGAATTACAAATCTGGACCAGCAATTCTAAAACCGACCTTTTGGACAAATATATAATATAAATCACAGTTAGGTAGTTTTTGATCACAGCAGCAATTTACCACGTTCAAAATGTCAGTGTCAGTGTGATAACCTCTTGGCTGAGAGAAGCTGGGGACCAGGAGGTGCAATATGGCATGAAGACACCTCTCACCAAGTTAGCGACCTCAATTTCAAAGCAGATAAAAAGTAGGGCTTCCCTGGTGGCACAGTGGTTGAGAGTCCACCTGCCGATGCAGGGGACACGGGTTCATGCCCCGGTCTGGGAAGATCCCATATGCCGCGAAGCGGCTGGGCCCGTGAGCCATGGCCGCTGAGCCTGTGCGTCCGGAGCCTGTGCTCCGCAACGGGAGAGGCCACAGCAGTGAGAGGCCCGCGTACCGCAAAAAGGAAGGAAAAAGAAAAGAAAAGAAAAAAAAAAAGTAACTTTGAAGACAGAGACAAAGAATAAAGCAAAAAAGGAATGGGGAAGAGTGAAATGAAATACCCTCTGTAATTTCTTCTACAGACTTTCTCCCAGAACTGGAGAGGAGTAAGACCAGAAAAACGCCTGGATCACTTATTGTAACTGAAACCACAAGTTATAATACTCTCAAGAGATTCTAACTATCCAGACATCTGCTGGATAACAAATCCAGCCAAACATGCATCTTTAAAGAGGTTTCTAGGTTATGCAGTGACAGCTTTACGATCCAGAAAATAGATAATACAACCAAAGGAAGAGCTAATCTGGATCCACTGCTTACCCATAAAACCTTAATTAGGGACACAACACCAATACAGCAAACATTCTACCTGAAACTATGAGTTAGTTAAGAACTCTAAAATTTTAAAACTTACTTCAGAACTGTAGAAATACAATGTAATTTTTATGCCTATTTAGTTTAAGTAATCAATCTTCCCATTAAATCAAAACATATTGGAAAATATTCAGTAAGAATGAGATATGGTATATATAGATCAATTCTACACTGACATCAGTAATTTTTCATCTCACTTCTATGTGACATGAGCACAAGCTCACTCTCTGACATTTTCCAGAAACGTCTGTCCAATCCAAGCAAACATAAATAGGGCTTCAATGATTGTGAAGATACTAGATGTCACCTGATACTGCTCAAACAAGGCAGCTATGAAAATAAGCATTATAACACATGCTTGTGGTTGACAAAAATTAAATGCCCAGTATATCAGGCTGTAACCAAACAAAAAATGGCATATTTTGCTTCTCATCAGTCTCTCGCAAGACTTTTTTTGGTCATTATTGCCAAGGAATTCAGAACATGTTGGCCACAGACAACTGTTTGTGAAACCTTGTATTGTTGATAAATAGAACAATAAGAGAAGAGTTAGACAGCCAGAAAGAGAATAAAAAGTATCTGTAAATTCCACAGGCTGTATAGAAATTTTGTATAGAATCTTTGTAGCCTATTTGAAAGTCAATGTGAAATTGCCTGGGGACAAGTTCTAAAGTGGATTTCTTCATTCGAGCTGTTTCTTTTAGATGCATGCCTGTATGTGATACAGGAAATAGGAAAGCATTACTGAAAAGACAATTTGCTGGTACAAAATACACTGACCCCTGAAACAAGCCTTTTAATGCTTTGAGTGGTTCTCCATTAGAGTCATGTTAGAATTAGTATGAGTTTTTTGAACCTCTATAGCTCTCCTCTCAGGCAAGCATATAAGCTTCTCTTGGGAAGACACTGTGTACTTTGACAACATCCCCAATCCCCAACCCCAATCAACGACAGGTAGTTGATGACAACTCCTTCAAGAAAATAATCAAGATAATGGTGTTGGGCTTCTCTGGTGGCACAGTGGTTGAAAGTCCGCCTGCCAACACAGGGGACACAGGTTCGTGCCCTGGTCCGGGAAGATCCCACATGCCGCGGAGCGGCTGGGCCCGTGAGCCTTGGCCACTGGGCCTGCGCGTCCGGAGCCTGTGCTCCTCAACGGGAGAGGCCACAACAGTCAGAGGCCCATGTACCACAAAAAAAAAAAAAAAGGAAAAAAAAGATAATGGTGTTGCCCAATTTTGCTTGCAATTTTTAAGAGAACATTTCAGAAAGCAAGAGATGCCACCCAATTTATATAGCTACTGATAGCAACTTGTTCACAAAATTAATACTAGAATGGAAAATGAATCTGTTTTTAGTTCACAACTTTAGAAGATTAGCATGTATTAATGGAGTTTTGGTGAATCTAATTATATGCATAGTCTAACTTCCTTATTCTGCACATAAAATTTCCTTTCGATCTATGTGAGTGTCAAGAACAAATATCTCAACCATCCATAAGCACAATGGGATAGGATATACTTTTTTAGTAACCTCTACCACATGGTAGAGTGTTTAGATGGAGAAAACTATGTTTAAAAATGTCAAAGATGTATATTCTGTTGACCCTTCAAATCTTTATCTTCTGGATTCTTTATCCTCCCTTCCCTCATAATCTGCCCAACCAATACAAAAGCACCCAGTTTTCAAGGTATGGCCAATACCAGCAAACACCACTACTGGGAAATTTGACTCCAATAAATATCACAGCTATTCTTCAAGAACAGAAACAAATTAAATTAGAAATAGTCAAAGTGATAGAGGCATTTAAAGTTTGCATCTCAGTTATGCATGATGCTTCACATCTCCAGTGTGACCTTTTCTGTTTGAAATGCACCATGTTTATTAAGAATAATGAGAGTTTTAGCTCTGCACCATGTGTCACCATCTAGAAAACACAACCACGTTCATTAGTTCGTTGGAATCTCCTAGTTGTGTCAGAGTAGGGAGTATCATCTCCATTTTGCATCTAAGGAAGAGGATCAGAGAGGTAGTGAGGCTTGCTCAGCATAATATAGCTAAGTGAACATACGGGTCCTGGAATCTATTTTTTGGACCTCTGCTTTTTCCATAAACGTCTCTGCAAAGATTAACATTCCTGTGTTTACCATCATTTT